>NC_053026.1:396696626-396900972 GCF_003073215.2 Triticum urartu | reverse complement strand
AACCGTATTGCAATAAACATGGTCAAATCATATTCATGCTTAATGCAAACACCAAATAACATTTATTTAGGTTCAACACTAATCCCGAAAGTATAGGGAGTGTGCGATGATGATCATATCAATGTTGGAACCACTTCCAACTGTGACACCCTCGATTCAATCGTACACTAATCATACACGCAAATGTGTATGATCAAGATCAAGGACTCACGGGAAGATATCACAACACAACTCTAGACACAAATTAAAATAATACAAGCTTTATATTACAAGCCAGGGGCCTCGAGGGCTCGAATACATAAGCTTGAATACACAAGAGTCAGCGGAAGCAACAATATCTGAGTACAGACATAAGTTAGACAAGTTTGCCTTAAGAAGGCTAGCACAAAAGCGACAATGATCGAAAAGGCAAGGCCTCCTGCCTGGGAGCCTCCTAACTACTCCTAGTCGTCTGCGGTCTTCACGTAGTAGTAGGCATCCTCCGGGTAGTAGTAGTCATCAGTGGCGTCGTCTGACTCCTGGGATCTGTCATTTGGTCGCAACAATCGGGTATGGGGGAAAAGAAGTAGCAAAGCAACCGTGAGTACTCATCCAAAGTACTCGCAAGACTTACATCTGATCTAAACTAAGTATGCATCTGTATCAAAGGAATGGGTTGTATCTGTGGACTAAACTGCAGAATGCCAGAAGAGAAGGGGTAAGCCTAGCCTATCGAAGACTAGCATCTTCAAGCATCTTGCAGCATATAGAAGAGTACATATCAACATAATGTAAAGTAGGTAGTGTTATCAACCTCGTCCAGAGATCCTTTCTCGACTCCCTACGAGAAAGCAATCCCAGAGCCATACTATCCATTTCTCATCACAATCAATTCCTCATCACCATCCATTTCTCATATCCATTCCTCATCTCAAGTATCCAGTTCTAGTTGTATCGATCGGGATACAACTCCAAGTGTCCGTTACCATAGGACAGGCTATCGATAAATGTTTTCTTCCCTGCAGGGGTGCACCAACTTACCCACCACGCTCGATTAACTCCGGCCGGACACACTTTCCTGGGTCATGCCCGGCCTCAGCCAAAAAATACGCCGCAACCTGACCTAGGCTTAATAGAGAGGCCAGCACGCCGGACTAAACCTATGCCCCCAGGGGTCATGGGCCATCTCCCTGGGAACTCCTGCACGTTGTGTACGCGGCCGGTGAGCAGATCTAGCTACCTCCTTCAACAAGGAAGGAGCTTACGCAGTCCAACCCGGCGCGCGCCGCTCAGTCGCTGACGTCTATTAAGCTTCGGCTGATGTATACAACGCAGAACGCCCATACAATGCCCACGTGATGGTTAGTGCTATCAAGCCAGAGGCCCCTCGGATCAAATATCCAAACCGTAGTGGATTAGGAGCACGCGGTAACGAGCAGAGACTCACGATCGATGTGACCCCGTCTCGAGTACTTGCGGCAAGGGCTAAGAATGCCCGGCCACGCCTCATAAGTATCTCGTGGGCACCTTCCAGGTCAACCCGACTCCACATCACTCGCTATTAAGATCGCGCGGGTACCTCTCAGGGTCGACCCGTCTTTAGTAACATGGCTCAGTGCAAAGTCATAGTAACCATAGTAACTGTGTGTCTAACACCAAGGGGAAAACCCGAGGAATCACCCCCGATGAATTCCACTCGATGTTATCATCAAGGTGAACGTAAGAGGATCCACCCTCGAGGTTCACACTTGAGGGGTTGCACGACAGAGCCATAACAGAAGTGGTTAAGGAGGAAATCACCCTTGATGATCACGACCGAATAGCTACACTACAGAGATCTTATCAGGAGTGATGTATGAGGTTCACCCTCGGCACTCGATAGTAACTCTGTAGTGTCGTACAACTAGGGGGGTGATGTGCGGTGTCGGGGCCTGGACGTCGATCATGTTGATCGATTCATCGAACATAAAGCGAGGCAACTGGGACAAGGTGGGGGTCACTGATGGATCACTAACCAACCTATACTAAGCAGTTTAGGATAAGCAGGTAAGGTATGAAAGCAGGTAACAACAACAGGCTATGCATCAGAGTAGGATCATACAGAAAGCAGTAGCAGTTCTAATGCAAGCATGAGAGGGAAGGAAATGGGCGATATCGGAATGCTCAAGGGGGGTTTGCTTGCCTGGTTGCTCTGCCAAGGAGGGGTCGTCGTCGACGTAGTCGATCACAGGGGCGGCATCGGTCTCGGGGTCTACCGGAGAGAAGAGGAGGAAGAAACAGTAAATACAGAGCAAACAAAGGTACCACTAAGCATTACATGACGATAGGCAGAGCTAGGGTTGTCCTAATGTAGTACTACACGTTGTAGACGGAGGGGATAAACATCCGAGGATGAATTCCCGGCGTTAGACGAATTCCGGACAGATGAAAGAGAGGGGACGGTTCCATGTTCAGCATGCTAGGGGCATGTGACAGATGAGCGGACCACGTACTTGGATTTGTTGGATTTTTCTGAGCAGCTTTCATGTAGAAAACATTTTCATCCGAGTTACGGATTAATTTCTATGAATTTCTAAAGATTTAAACATTTTCTAAAATTATTACTAATTCGAAATTAAGGAGGAAATTGCTAGGTGTACCCTCTGTGTACACAGCCAGAGAGGCTGACATGTGGGGCTAGGGGAGTGGGTTGACCTAGTCATAGGTTGACCAGTCAACAGGGGCATGGGGTCCACACGTATAGTCATACGTTGCATTAGAGTTAAAATAAATAGATTAAAATAGCAGAGGGCCCGCCATGTAAGTGTCACGTATGCTGATAAAGGTAACTAAACTAAATTAAACTACATGAGGCCACATGTCATAGAGTATTTGCTGGGGTGTTACCACTAACACTAATTAGCTAGGCCTAATAATTGACAAGAGGGAGGCCTGGGTGGTAGTGGCATAGGCCACGGATGGGCAGCCATGCACGCACGGGCACCAGCAGAGGTGCAGCCGTGGGCACAACCAGCTTCAGCGGGCAGGCCTGGCGCGCGGCCAGCAGCGGCAGGGGCACGGGCGGCCGCACCTACGCCAAGTCGGGGCACGCGCAGCCATGGGACAGGGCGCAGCTAGGCAGTCAGTAGCAGCAGAAGTCAACATTGCAGAGAGCAGCAGCAAGCGGCGTAGCAACAAGCGGCAATAGGAACAAGCAGCAGCAGCGACAAGAGGAGCAGCAGTGTGACTACTGCAGCAGCTAGCAGAGACAGAGGGCAACGGCACACACACACATACGCGTACGCCGGAGCTCAGACAAGCTCAGGGACGACGACTATGACAACGACTCGAGGGGGCGGGTTACGGAGGCGGAACGGAGCGGGAATGAGGGGAATCGGAGGCGCAGCTCACAGCGAAGCTCGTGGAGGGCTTGATGAAGCCGGAGGGGTCGAGGGAGAGCGGATCGACGGCGAGGTCGTGGTGGCTATGCGTGGGGTGGATCCCGATAGCGAGCGCTGGCGGCGGTCTGGAGACGAGCCGAGGGGCGTAGAGGAAGGAGACGACGACGGCGGACCGCCTAGACGCCGTGGCGTAGCTCGGGGTGGCCGGTGGCCGCGGGATCGATGCGGGCACGGCGACGACCGCCGGGATTCGCGTTGGGGAGAAGACAGTGGAGCGAGGGAGAGAAGGGGAACTGAGCTAGGGTTCGGGAGGAGGGAGAGAGCGATCTTGTAGGGCGCCACGGATGGCCGCCCCGTGGCCATCGGGGCCGTGTACGGTCGCCCTGCGTCCACAAGCACCCGATGAATAGAGGAAGGGGACAACCTAGCGGTGGGCTGGGCTTCAGTGTGGGGTGTTGGGCCAAAGTGCACCTTGACTTTAGTTTTTTTTTTAACTCTTTGCTATTTTGTATTTTCTGCTACTGTTTTGCATCAAGTTGGGCCACCAAATGATTTTTTCTTTGAACGGAACTTTGCACATAAATCTAACACAAAAGCTAAGAGTGGCACAAAAAGTTTGGGTCAATTGGAAACTCATAAATATTTGTTTATTATGAAAAGGTTATGTTTGTTGGAGTTGGACCACTTTACAGTTTACTAGAGATTAATCGTAGAGCCAAATGATGTTGGATTCAACCTGACAAATGATCGCGGGAATTTATGCTAAAATTCAAACATTTTAGTTTTATTGTTTGAAGAAATAATAATTTGACTCGTTATTTGAATTTTGGATTTGACTTCAATTTTCAACAAGTGGCAAATTGGCTTAATAAAATACGATGACATGGCACATTAGGGGAGGTTACTCTAGCTTAATTATGGGGGCGTTACACCAACACACATCGTCACTTCATCCTTAACTAGTCTCTGTTCATTCTGCAACCCCCGTTTCGAGTTACTAATCTTAGCAACTGAACTAGTATCAAATACTGAGGGGTTACTATAAACACTAGTAAAGTACACATCAATAACATGTATATAAAATATACCTTTGTTCACTTTGCCATCATTCTTATCCGCCAAATACTTGGGGCAGTTCTGCTTCCAGTGACTAGTCCCTTTGCAGTAGAAGCACTTAGTCTCAGGCTTAGGTCTAGACTTGGGCTTCTTCACTAGAGCAGCAACTTGCTTGCTGTTCTTCTTAAAGTTCCCCTTCTTACCTCTGCCCTTTCTTGAAACTAGTGGTCTTGTCAACCATCAACACTTGATGCTTTTCTTGATTTCTACCCTCGTCGATTTCAGCATCACAAAGTGCTTGAGAATCGTTTCTGTCATCCCTTGCATATTATAGTTCATCATGAAGTTCCAGTAACTTGGTGATAGTGACTAGAGAAATCTGGAAGATTAACTTCCACTTGATTCAAGTGATTGTAGTACTCAGACATTCCGAGCACATGCTCACTAGCTGAGCTATTCTCCTCCATCTTGTAGGCAAAATGCTTGTCAAAGATCTCATACCTTTCGACATGGGCATGAGTCTGAAATACTAATTTCAACTCTTGGAACATCTCATATGCTCCGTGGCGTTCAAAACATCTTTGAAGCTCCGATTCTAAGACGTAAAGCATGGTGCACTAAACTATCAAGTAGTCATCATATCGAGCTCGCCAAACATTCATAACGTCTGCATCTGCTCCTGCAATTGGTCTGTCACCTAGCGGTGCATCAAGGACATAATTCTTCTGTGCAGCAATGAGGATAATCCTCAGATCACGGACCTAGTCCGCATCATTGCTACTATCATCTTTCAACATAGTTTTTCTCTAGGAACATAAAAATAAACCGGGAAGCTATACGCGAGCAATTGATCTACAACATAGATATGCAAATACTATCAGGACTAAGTTTATGATAAATTTAAGTTCAATGAATCATATTACTTAAGAACTCCCACTTAGATAGACATCCCTTTAATCATCTAAGTGATCACGTGATCCAAATTAACTAAACCATAACCGGTCATCACGTGAAATGGAGTAGTTTTCAATGGTGAACATCACTATGTTGATCATATCTACTATATGATTCATGCTCGACCTTTCGGTCTCAGTGTTCCGAGGCCATATCTGTATATGCTAGGCTCGTCAAGTTTAACCTGAGTATTCTGCGTGTGCAAAACTGGCTTGCACCCGCTGTACAAGAACGTTGAGCTTATCACACCCGATCATCACGTGGTGTCTCGGCACGACGAACTTTTGCAACAGTGCATACTCAGGGAGAACACTTGTAACTTGAAATTTTTAGTGAGAGATCATCTTATAATGCTACCGTCAATCAAAGAAGGATAAGATGCATAAAGGATAAACATCACATGCAATCAATATAAGTGATATGATATGGCCATCATCATCTTGTGCCTTTGATCTCCATCTCCAAAGCACCGTCATGATCACCATCGTCACCGGCGCGGCACATTGATCTCCATCGTAACATCATTGTCGTCTCGCCAACTATTGCTTCTACGACTATCGCTACCGCTTAGTGATAAAGTAAAGCAATTACATGGCGATTGTATTTCATACAATAAAGCGACAACCATATGGCTCCTGCCAGTTGCCGATAACTCCGTTACAAAACAGATCATCTCATACAATAAAATATAGCATCATGCCTTGACCATATCACATCACAACATGCCCTGCAAAAACAAGTTAGACGTCCTCTACTTTGTTGTTGCAAGTTTTACGTGACTGGTACGGGCTGAGCAAGAACCGTTCTTACCTACGCATCAAAACCACAACGATAGTTCGTCAAGTTAGTGCTGTTTTAACCTTCAACAAGGACCAGGCGTAGTCACATTCGGTTCAACTAAAGTTGGAGAAACTGACACCCGCCAGCCACCTATGTGCAAAGCACGTCGGTAGAACCAGTCTCGCATAAGCGTAAGCGTAATGTCGGTCCGGGCCGCTTCATCCAACAATACCGCCGAACCAAAGTATGACATGCTGGTAAGCAGTATGACTTGTATCGCTGACAACTCACTTGTGCTCTACTCGTGCATATAACATCTACGCATAAACCTGGCTCGGATGCCACTGTTGGGAAACGTAGTAATTTCAAAAAAAATCCTACGCACACGCAAGATCATGGTGATGCATGATACGTCTCCATTGTATCTACTTTTCCAAACACTTTTGCCCTTTTTCTGGACTCTAACTTGCATGATTTGAATGGATCTAACCCGGACTGATGCTGTTTTCAGCAGAATTGCCATGGTGTTACTTTTGTGCAGAAATAAGAGTTCTTAGAATGACCTGAAAATCAACGGAGAATTATTTTGGAATATATAAAAATACTGGAAGGAAGATCCACGTCAGGGGGGCCTCCACCTGTCCACGAGGGTGGGGGGGGGGGGGCTGCCTCGTGGGCCCTCTAACGCTCCACCGACCTCAACCTGGACTCCATATATTCACTTTCGGGGAGAAAAAAACCAGGGAGAAAGATTCATCGTGTTTTACGATACGGAGTCGTGATAACCCACAATTATAGGGGATCGCAACAGTTTTCGAGGGTAGAGTATTCAACCCAAATTTATTGATTCGACACAAGGGGAGCCAAAGAATATTCTCAAGTATTAGCAGCTGAGTTGTCAATTCAACCACACCTGGAAACTTAATATCTGCAGCAAAGTGTTTAGTAGCAAAGTAATATGATAGTAGTGGTAACGGTAGCAAAAGGTAATGATAGCAAAAGTAATGTTTTTGGTATTTTGTAGTGATGATAGCAATAGCAACGGAAAAGTAAATAAGCGAAGAACAATATATGGAAAGCTCATAGGCAATGGATTAGTGATGGAGAATTATGCTGGATGCGGTTCATCATGTAACAGTCATAACCTAGGGTGACACAGAACTAGCTCCAATTCATCAATGTAATGTAGGCATGTATTCCGAATATAGTCATACGTGCTTATGGAAAAGAACTTGCATGACATCTTTTGTCCTACCCTCCCGTGGCAGCGAGGTCCTAGCGGAAACTAAGGGATATTAAGGCCTCCTTTTAATAGAGTACCGGAACAAAGCATTAGCACATAATGAATACATGAACTCCTCAAACTATGGTCATCACCGGTAAGTATCCCGATTATTGTCACTTCGGGGTTAACGGATCATAACACATAATAGGTGACTATAGACTTGCAAGATAGGATCAAGAACTCTCATATATTGATGAAAACATAATAGGTTCAGATATGAAATCATGGCACTCGGGCCCTAGTGACAAGCATTAAGCATAGCAAAGTCATAGCAACATCAATCTCAGAACTAGTGGATACTAGGGATCAAACCCTAACAAAACTAACTCGATTACATGATAAATCTCATCCAACCCATCACCTTCCAGCAAGCCTACGATGGAATTACTCATGCACGGCGGTGAGCATCATGAAATTGGTCATAGAGGATGGTTGATGATGACGATGGCAACAGATTCCCCTCTCTGGAGCCCCGAACGGACTCCAGATCAGCCCTCCTGAGAGGTTTTAGGGTTTGGCGGCGGCTCTGTATCGTAAAACGTGATGAATCCTTCTCCTTGATTATTTTCTCCCCGAAAGCAAATATATAGAGTTGGAGTCGAGGTCGGAGGAGCTCCAGGGGGCCCACGAGGTAGGGGGCACGCCCTAAGGGGCAGGCGCGCCCCCCACCCTCATGGACAGGTGGTGGGCCCCCTGGTCTTCATCTTTTGCAAGGATTTTTTATTATTTCCGAATAGATGTTCCGTGAAGTTTCATGTCATTCCGAGAACTTTTGTTTCTGCACATAAATAACACCATAGGAATTCTGCTGAAAACAGCGTCAGTCCGGGTTAGTACTGTTGGGGATATTACTACTGGAGGTAAACCGGCCTTATGTAGCCGGGTTGACTCTTTGAAGATTAGAAGCCCATGAAGATGGAAGGATGATGGCGCTTTACGGAAGGCCGAAGGCCCAAAGGCGGGTTACATCCTGTAAATGTAAACCGACCTAGTCATGTAACTTGTATTGTAAGATAGGAAGAGTAGAGACCGAACCGAACACGTTTATGATCCGGCTTTGGGACTCTATAGCCCGGCGGGCGTCAACCTATGAATATAAAGGGACGATCGGCCGCGGTTTAGGGACAAACAACAACTCGAGAGCCAGACAAAGCGGATTCGCTCCCTGGCCTTTGAAACCCTAGAAATACCAATCACAACTAGATGTAGGCTTTTACCTTCCTCGAAGGGGCCGAACTAGTATAAAACTCCCCGTGTCCCCTTGTCCGGTTTAACCCCTTTAAGCTAACCCGTAGCGATGGCTCCACGACTAAGTCCCTTCACAAGGACATCTGCCGTGACAAACCCACAACAGTTGGCGCCCACCGTGGGGCTATCGCATGATGGTTTTGAGTTCTTGAAGGGCAGCTTCGATGGAATTAAGGGATACGCTGTGGGCCAGATGACGAAGAGTCATCGCGGCAAGCTCTACATCGACAATGCAGGATGGGGTCCCGAGGCCGATTCAATCGAATACGGGTACCGGGTCCCCTTTGGTGGGATTCACGTCTTCATCCGCAAGATCGGCGAACCGGCCCCTGAGCCGGACATCTGCACCGACAACATCGAAACGGCTCGGCGTGCAAGTTCTTTGCCGGTTCAGCCCGAGGCAAGGCATGTTTTCATGGGTGTCATCCATGGATCGAGGTACGAGGACGGGCCAATGTCCGATGGAGAGACCATGGTCTGTTCTGATGACGAGTCTTCTGGAGAGACCGAATCACTTTACCAGTTGCAGGACGGCCGGATTGATGGAGGATCTGAGGGCAACAGTATTCCTGATTCCCCTGATCTGCCAAACCGGGCCGCCATCTTCATGGCTGGCACACAATCAGCGCCTCATTCATCTACCGCCGTAGCAATGCTCTCCGGTTCAACAACGGCCACACTAGCAGGGGTAGGAAGCTCAGCGCCGCCTCCAGCCCAAGTCCTGTCTGATTTGTTCGACGCTTTGGCAACGTTGATGGCCGCAGAGGTGGATGCAGCAGCCAGGGATCAGCACAATGCAGAGATTGCAACAGTGAAAGATCAGATAGCCTAGGCTAAAGCGGACCTGGCGACAGAGAATGCTCGGATGGCTAAAGAGCGGGCTGAATTGGAAGCACAAGCCTACCGGATTAGGTTGGATCAGAATGCTTCAGAGGAATTCATGAGAATAAGGTACCGATCGCGTCTCCCGTCGCTTTATGAGCCGCAGAATCTCTTCAACACACCAGGAGCAGGAGCTGGTAACCAACCCATACTAAATCGGGCGGAGGCGCAGGGAACAGGGGCGTCGGTTCAACCGCGCACGATGGACCCGCCTCGCCAGAACAACATTGTGCCACAGTATGTACCAACACCTCCTGTGCATTATTCCAACCCGTTGGACAACATTGTGGCTGCCACTTCATGCCTAGCGGCCCTCCCAACCGACGGCGAGTCACCAGTTGCAGTGGAAGCACATCGAGCCAGGGATCTCCTTCAAACAGCACTAAATCAACATCAGGCATATTCACATAGTCGTGAGAGGATTCATTCCACTCCCTATCCAAGCCGGACCTATAGCAAACACGTGGAGGACGAACCGGCCGTATCCAGTAGTGCACGTCACCGAAATTCACCACGAGGAAACAACCCGGCAGGGGGAGGCGCTAATGCACAGGATGTTGTGGACCATGGCCGTGCACGTCGGGAGGCCGAGTTGGCAGCTCAACACGGAGCACGACAACATACTCAGGTTCACCCTACGGCCTCAGTGGAGCCAGGTGTGGTGTTCAGTTCCTTAGGGGTGCCGTGTCTTACCCCCTCTTTGCGTAATGTGAGACTGCCCAACGATTTCAAGGGACATCGTAAGGTACCAAATTACACCACCGATTTGCAATCAAAGGCGTGGGTGGAGAGCTATGAGATGGCAATGGAGATGTTAGATGTGGATGAGGCAGTGTGTGCTAAATATTTCACCATGATGTTGGAAGGAACAACTCGCACTTGGTTGAAGAGCTTACCAACCAATTCTGTTGGATCATGGGCTGAGTTAAAGCACCGGTTTATCCAGAACTTCAAAGATACTTGTAAGCAGCCGATGTCAATCGTGGATCTGGCCGCTTGTGTCCAAGAGGAAGGGGAGTCCACGACCCATTGGGTCAAATGGGTCTCAGCGATTTTGCATTCATCAGATCATATCAATGCAGACACTGCAGTGTTAACATTGGAGGGCAATTGCCGTTTCTTACCACTCAAACAGAAGTTGGGAAGACTCAAGCGTCACTGCAATGATATGTCAACACTCATGGCCGCTTTGGTTAAATACGCCGATTCAGATAATACCAAGGACCCGGACTCAGAGGAGGATAAACCGGGGAAAGGTAAGAAGAACGGCAATGCCAAGGGTCAGCAACATAATCCGGCAGGCCATGGAAACGGCGGTAAGCGCAAGGCTGACAACAGCTTGGACTTTGTTGCTAACACCAATGCACAGGAGAATGGCCAGCGCCGTAAGGGCAATCAACCCCAGAGGGGCGGAGGTTCAGGCCCCAATTTGGACCGCCTGTTAAATCAGCCCTGTCCAAAGCATGGATCAAAGGAGAAGCCAGCATCCCATCTTTGGAAGGACTGTTATATCATGTGGGATTTCAATAATTCCAATATGTTCCAGTATGATAACAACCCGCCCGACGGTTCAGGAGGAGGTTTCCATGGGCCGGGCTACGGAGGTGGTGGTTCTGGTTTAGGGTTTCAAGGCAACCAAACCGGACACGTCAATCAAGGGCACCAAGGCAACCAGGGAGGTTACAACCATCAGGGGAATCAGCAACAGCAGCAGCAGTCGGGTTATCAGAGCAATCCCAAGCAGTTAAACAGCGGGCAATATCATGTCTTCACTACTAGTTTGTGTAAACGTGATCAGAAGCTTCACAAAAGGGCAGTAAACTCTGTTGAACTGGCAGTACCTCAGTATTTACACTGGTCTAAGCAACCTATTCTGTGGAGTAGAGAGGATCACCCACCCGGGTCGATAATCCAGGTCACTTGGCCCTGGTGGTAGCCCCTCAAGTTGGGGGATACAAGTTTACCAAAGTACTCATGGATGGGGGAAATAGTATCAACATTTTATATTATGATACACTAGTCATCAACCCGTGCATCCGCACGAGCTAGTCATTTTGAACACGTAACTACAAAATTATTGATACATTTTTATTTCAACGGATGGCATCCCTGACTAATAGTATTTATTATATACATGAATAATTACTTGTTGAGATTATAGTAAATATAGATAGTCACCTAACGGTTAATAGTATTGATGACATGGCATATTTTTGTTGTCATGAGGATACTATAGGCCAAATTCAGAATGGAAAAAAAATCCAAGTTAAGGAATACAGAGAGTTACTTCCTATCTATTAAGATCAGAAAATAGCATAAATAAATCAATGAAGAATTATACTATTGCAGTTACTATGTGAAATCTTGCATTGTAGTGTGCTGCAAGAGCCTCAGGTTTAGCCGTTAGTTACTTAACCCCATTTGGCATCCAAATAAAAACAAACCGCGGAAACTATGTATAGTAGGGCACCTTACAATGGTGTGAAGAGAATCAATATGCCAGATGCAAAACATAGCTAATATCATTTATTTAGTGGAGTATGTAACTTTACTATAGGCTCAAAAAGAATATGATATATTATAAATTTCTTATATCTATGTAATACATGTGCCATCTAGTAAATGAACTGGAAAATAAAATGCATAGCGAACACGCTTATAACCTGAAAGGCAGTATGATGGCGCCATCTTCACTAATTTCTCTGCAGTATTCATTACAGAGCGCCTAAAAGTTCACTGTGGAACAGAAGAGTTACCTTGATGAGAATTGCCATGGGTCCACATGTCAAAGATTACTTCTTCATTTCTTAAACATCCAAAGAAGTTTACCACATAATAGCAAAGGCCTGCATTTGAGAAGCAGGACAATAATTAAGGAAAACTGGGCTAAGGAAAAACATATAGCACACCTAGCATCCCGATGATTATCGTCTATGCCACCTGATGATTTTTAGAATTTCAAATTGACATTTAGAAATACATTACTGGTTTATACCCATCTAAAGTGATCAAAGTTCAAACAATTTAACAGGTTCTCATAAACTAAAACTTGCACAAAAAGGCCTTCACAAAAAAATCAATAGTCCTTATTTGGGGAAAATATTAAAAGGTCATTTTTTTAATAGAAATGCAAATCCACAGCAATGGATCAAAATTACAAACTACCTTCTAAACAAAAATTAAGCCAGTACGGGAATAGGCAATGTATTAATTTACATAAGCTAGTATATGTGTGGCCTACTCCCATGGAAAGAAGAGTAAACCGTGTTAATATTTGAGTACACCTACACCTTTAGTAAAATGGACGCAAAAAATTACCTACTGTGTCTCTGAAACACCTAACTGCAATTTTGCAATAAATGTTGAAAAAAAGATAAATATATATTATTATTATTATTTAAACATGATTCATCAAATACAAATTGCAGAGATCAAGTTAATAATACAATAGATAATTATTAAAGTAAACCCCTAGCAGATCTAGCAGAATATTCTAGAATTAGCATCAGATAACATAGCTTCGGTAGTTCGTGAGCACACAGACATTGTCATGCACATGTTTCTGTAGCTACTTGCGATGGGGAATCTTATGAAGTGATTATCCTTACTTGCTAAGATACTGCGATTCGACTACTTGAATAGCAATGTTCAGAGATGCATGCCCAAAAATCTACAAAACAGAAAAGAGTATACATTAGTCTGAAGCAGATGAATATGAATGCAGTATGCGGAAAATAAAACAATGAATCTAGTGTAGACCTGCATAGTTAGCACCCTTGTACGTAGCATGCATAAATAAATCCAGATCTTCACTCTGGCTGTGAACATTTAGGGAAAAAAGGTTAATATCTAAGGTTTGTATCATCATAGATGGGGTCAACTTGACAGAGCACAGTGACCAGTCGCAGCGAAAGAATGAATAAGTAAAAGTTGAGAAGATTCATGAGAATTCTGCAGAACGAATAATGTGTGCCATCCACACCGAGCCTCCTTTGATCAGCTCCTGGTTTTCATATCCCGCATGGATCTGGCAATTACAACCATGCCGACTTTGATTAACTGAGAACCAACCCTCACCAAGCTATCTTCCTGTTACTGAGGGATGTACATACGTGGATGAGGCAATGACAAACTCACGCCATGGAGCAGGGAGGTAAAAGTAGCGCTGCCTCCATAACTGATCTATCGTGCCTTTATCTTAATCATTGGCATGTAACGCATAGCATGTTGGTTGGTACCACATCATACAGGTCGTAGGGAAGTTGCAAAATTTGACAGAAGGTGGAACTCTTCCTTGTGCGCTAGGCGAGGGAAGAGGAGGACTGCAGCAGCTGGACACAACATGGAGAGGAGAAACTTGGACGGGCTTGGTGAAGGAAGATGAGTTGCCGCACTGGGCTATGGCTTAAATTATGTGGATCGGTCGTTCAGGACTCTGTATAACCAATCTGCAATCTAATGGCTTATATTCCTTGGTTAGTAACATCCGATGGATCTCTGTAATTCCAATCATGGATTATAATGGAATAATGGTTCCAAGGAGGCAAACAACTTTGCATCTAGTCGATTGGCTGCTGTTGTTTAACTAAGCAGTCGTGCACCTCCTCCACTGCATCATCCATCATGGAATAAATTCACGAACTGAAGACATTGGACTGATGCGTGTTCAGAGTTGAAAGGCAGGGAGATTGAAAGGATGTAAAGCTACTGCAAGGATTGCATGCTTCTGCTGGGGAAGATGCAAATCACCGCTGCTAGTGCCCCTCGTTCCCTAGACTACATGATCTACTCACAGACTGTACTAATAGATGGATTTTGTTTGGGTGGCGGGGAGGGTAGAGGGGTTCTGTGATTAATTGAACAGGCAGATCACATGTTCATGGATCATGGATTACAGACCTGCTTTGTGAGGATAGGAGTAACCAAACTCCACTGTAGGGTAGGTAAACGACGGCGCCATCAATCTACCATAGTTCCTCCACTCTGCAGTCTCATCAAAAATGGGGTTGATCTGATTTGATTTAAAGTTGCCTTTGATGCACCTCCTTCCTCCACTTCATTGTACGTCGTGGATTGCAGTTTGGTCTGGCCATGGCAGCTAAGGCGATTGAAAGGACCTTGTCCTTAGCAAAGATGTGTTGATCCATGGTTGAGGTTGTGGAGATTCAAAGGTCGTGGAGGAAGTGGATGAGAAGAGGCTAGTTGGATCGGTTTAGATGACTGCTAGGTGAAGACTACAGGTTGGACGGGAGGAGGAGGAGTGCTAGGGCTTGGTTCTTTGGTGTTTTCTGTTTTCAGGTGGTGCCTCGGAGGGTTTGGATAGGTGAAGGAAGGAGACTGCGAGAGATGGTTTTTTTGTGAAGATGTGTTAAGGCGGGACAACGGCTGAGGACTCCTTGAGGAATACATCCGACGGTGGAAGATAATTAATTTGATGATTGGACGGTTAATTTTCTTAGTTTCTGAGGATTAACATGAAGTCTCGTATGGTGCCTCCAATTAGTAAATATAAGATTCCGCCGTATGGGGTTGACAGATAAGAATCTTAAACCGTCGAATACGGTCTTTCATGGTGTGGTGCCTGGTAAGTCTGCATATCCTCTTGGCAAGATAGCTTTGGAGGTAGCTTTTGGAGATGACTATGATTCAAGGTCAGAAACATTGACATTTGAGGTGGTAAAGATCAAAAGTCCATACCACGCCTTGTTTGGGCGGCCGGCCTATGCTAAATTCATGGCGAGGCCGTGTTATATTTATCTACAGCTTAAAATGCCAGGTCATAAGGGGACTATCACAGTACATGGAAGTAGAAAGATTGCTTTGGAGTGTGAGGAAGGTGATGCGGCTTATGCTGAGTCGGTTTGTGCCACGGAAGAGTTGAGATTCTATAAGGAGCAAGTTGATCCGGCAGACATGACCTCTTTGAAAAAGCCAACTACAGAACATGATCCGGCGTTGAAGTTCAAATCGGCTACAGATACTAAGATGGTTGACTTTGTTCCTGGCGATTCATCCAAACAGTTCAGTATGAGCGCTAACCTGGATCCTAAATAGGAAAGCGCACTCATCGAGTTCATCCGTGAGAATCGGGACATCTTTGCATGGAAACCTTCTGACATGCCAGGTGTACCGAGGGAACTCGCTGAGCACACACTCAATATTGATCCTAAGTTTAAACCGGTCCGGCAGTTCCCCCGCCACTTCAATGAGGAGAGACGGAAGGCTATCGGTGAAGAGGTAGCCCGTCTGTTGGCCGCAGGGTTTATTGTCGAGGTTTTTCATCCAGAGTGGTTAGCTAATCCAGTGCTGGTTCTTAAGAAAAACGGCACTTGGCGCATGTGTGTGGATTACACAGATTTAAACAAGGCTTGCCCTGCAGACCCCTTTGCTCTCCCTCACATTGACGAGATAATTGATGCTACGGCAGGTTGTGACCGTTTGTGTTTTCTGGATGCTTACTCTAGTTATCATCAGATCAAAATGGCGGTTAAGGACTAGGAGAAAACAGCTTTCATAACTCCCTTTGGAGCCTTCTGCTATGTCTCCATGCCTTTTGGACTCAAGAGTGCCCAGGCAACTTACCAGCGATGTGTTCATAATTGCCTTCATAAACAAATTGGGCGCAATGTTCATGCATATGTAGATGATATTGTGGTAAAATCCAGAAAGGAGGAAACATTGATAGATGATTTAAGAGAAACCTTTGACAATCTCCGGATTTATAAGATGATGCTCAATCCGGAGAAGTGTGTTTTTGATGTCCCGGCAGGCAAGCTCTTAGGTTTTCTGGTGTCAAACAGAGGCATTGAGGCTAATCCGGAAAAAATTGCAGCAATTACGTCATTGGCTAAAGCGGCGTGTATCAACGATGTTCAACGTCTGGCCGGCCGGATTACAGCCTTGAGACGGTTTATCAGTCGCCTTGGAGAGAAGGCCATCCCCTTATATCAGATGCTCAAGAAAACAGATAACTTTGTCTGGAGTGAGGCAGCTGATAAAGCGTTTGAGGATCTGAAGAGGCAGCTAGCTGAACCGCCCGTGCTCGCAGCACCAATCGATAAAGAGCTGTTATTATTATATGTGGCTGCTAATGCCCGGGCTGTTAGCGTAGCCATTGTAGTAGAGTGCAAGGAGCTTGGCAAGGAATATCCGGTTCAACGGCCGGTTTATTATATCAGCGAGGTGCTCATTGAGTCAAAGCAGAGGTATCCGCATTGGCAAATGCTAGTGTATGGAGTATTTATGGCAAGCCGGAAGCTTAAACATTATTTTCAGGGCCATCCCATCACAGTGGTCAGCTTAGCTCCTCTGGGCGGTATCATTCAAAACAGAGAAGCAACTGGCCGGATTGCCAAGTGGGCTATTGAGCTTGGACCTCATGGGCTCAAATATATACCCCGCACAGCGATCAAATCCCAGGCACTCGTGGACTTCATCAATGATTGGACGGAGTTACAGGCACCTGAAGAGAAACCAGATAATACATATTGGACTATTCATTTTGATGGATCCATACAGTTGGAGGGCTCGGAGGCTGGAGTCATACTAACTTCCCCACAAGGTGACAAGTTTTGTTATGTCCTCCGTTTAATGTTCCCTTGTACTAATAATGCAGCTAAATATGAGTCTTTGCTCCACGGTCTTCGGATGGCTAAGGAGATGAATTTGAGCCGGGTTAAGTGCTTTGGCGATTCAGATCTAGTGGCTCAGCAGGTGTCTGGCACTTGGGACTCTAAGGACCCACTCATGGCTGCGTATCAGCGAGAGGTGGACGCAGTGGCTGGTCACTTTAAGGGTTATCAGGTGGACCATATAGACCGGCGGAAGAATGAAGCGGCGGACGCTTTAAGTCGTCTTGGTTCCCAGCGTAAACCAGTCCCGCCTAATGTCTTTCTTGATGTGTTGCATAGTCCGTCAGTCAAGGTGCCAACCGAAGAAGATTTGGCTATTCCTGATCCGGAGGCTCAGTTGGTGGCAGCTCTGCATGCCATACCGGATTGGACGATCCCATATCTGGCTTACATGAACTGGGGCGATTTACCAAACGATGAAACATTTGCTTGACAG
This sequence comes from Triticum urartu, assembly GCF_003073215.2. Classification (NCBI taxonomy): domain Eukaryota; kingdom Viridiplantae; phylum Streptophyta; class Magnoliopsida; order Poales; family Poaceae; genus Triticum; species Triticum urartu. The sequence goes on along the minus strand of NC_053026.1, from coordinate 396,883,341 downwards.
ATAATCTGGCGTTCAAAGTCCATGACCATACTCAACGGGGAGTTACATCGTTATAGTGTTTCAGGAGCAATTCAGCGCTGTGTTTCTCCTCAAGAAGGTTGTGAGATTTTGTGAGAAATCCATGAAGGGGATTGCGGTCACCACGCCGGTTCAAAGTCTTTGGTTGCCAAGGCTTTTCGCCACAGTTTTTACTGGTTGACGGCGCATGCTGATGCGGAGGATTTAGTCAAGAGATGTGATGGATGTCAAAATTTTGCCCGCCGTGCGCACGTTCCGGCTCAAGAGTTGCGGATGATTCCAATTACGTGGCCGTTTGCAACTTGGGGGCTTGATATGGTTGGACCCTTCAAGCGCTGACAAAAAGACCCACCTGTTAGTAGCAGTTGATAAATTCACTAAATGGGTGGAGGCAGAGCCAGTCAGCAAGTGTGATGCAGCCACGGCGGTTCAATTCATCAAGAAGGTGATATTCCGGTTTGGCTTTCCACACAGCATTATAACAGATAATGGTACTAACTTGTCAAAAGGGGAGATGGAAGAATTTTGTCAACGTGAGCACATCCGGCTCGATCTAGCGTCGGTGGCTCACCCCCAATCTAATGGTCAAGCAGAGAGGGAAAATCAAGAAATTCTACGGGGTATCGAACCCAGGCTTATGGTTCCCTTAAAGAGGACGCCGGGTTGTTGGGTTGAGGAGCTACCTTCTGTGGTATGGAGCATCAACACCACACCCAATAGGTCTATGGGTTATACACCTTTCTTCATGGTCTATGGAGCGGAGGTCGTTCTTCCTAGTGACATCCGTCACGATTCGCCCCGTGTGACAGCTTATGTTGAAGCTGATAATGAGAAGGCACGTCAGGATTCTCCAAACCTGTTGGATGAAGAGCATGATCTTGCAGCAGCACGATCGGCGATTTATCAACAAGATCTCCGACGTTATCACAGCCGCCGGGTTAAAACCAGAACCTTTCAAGAAGGCGATTTGGTGCTTCGGCTCATCCAGGATCAAACTGATATGCACAAGTTATCCCCAACTTGGGAAGGACCCTTTGTGGTCAGCAAAAATCTACACAACGGGTCTTACTATCTCATTGATGTTCGAGAGCATAAAGACTCACGTCAATCGGAGGAGGAGACCAAGCGGCCATGGAACATAGCTCTTCTTCGGCCTTACTATACTTGAGCCACAGGCTCTTCTTATGTACATATTTATGATAATGTATATATTATATAATAAACCGGAGCCTCCATTAAAGTGGGGTCTCTGTTCTTTTTAAATCATGTGTGTGCTCACAAGAGTTTCTACTGACAAAGCGGAGTTTTTTGTTAAACCGGTCTCTACAGCTGCACGGATATAAAGAATATCACTAGGGGGCTTGGTCATATCTGAACCATAGCTACACCTCTTGATCGGTTTGAAACGACAAAGGGATATCACTAGGGGGCTTGGTTGTTATTACACCACAGCTACACCTCTTGATAGGCATTTAGCCAGAAAGGAAATTATGTGGGGCCAAAGAGAGTGTTGCACAAAGCACAAACTCAAACATGGGCACCCACGGAGCACAGCTCACAAACTTACTTGGGGGCTCTTTGTGCAAGCAACAAAGAGTTTGAAAGGACCCTCGTAATTGGCTATCAAGCCACGGCTTGGAAGCCTGGTGTATTCACCTAAAAACCCGGGTTAACCTGCCTTCATCAAGTAAGCCACTCCTGTCCAGGTAATCCTGGTATGACCCATCGAATGTTTGACATGTCAATCTTTTATAGAGCCTGAACTTGTTAAAGTTAAAACGATGATTGGTTAATTGGAGGCCCACCTTAAAAGGCTTTGTTAAATGGTTTAACTCAGAGGCCTGGCAGCCCATGAAAAGCCTCGATTTGGAGCCTGGCAGCTCGTAAAAAGCCTTGCATATTTTCCTGTTTGAGTTTTGTTTGTTGAAATTCATAAGTATTTTTTTGATAAACTGGTGTCCTTGACCCGGCTTGCTTCTCAACTACAAGTTGTTGACACATGATCAGTTATAAACTGGTGTTTATTGACCCGGTCTGGTTTGACTAAATCACCAGTGTTATAAAGAAAACCCGGTAGTTATCCCGGTCCGGTTTAATATATAAACCAGCAGTATAGAGATGAGGTTATCAACGCTCCGGATTGGTATTAACACCTTTGCCATATACACCGTTGGTCAACCAATGAGGTATGTTATGTATATTGCTTTTTGTACAAACAACTTGATTATTTCATCTATGTCCTGTACACTTCCTGGATATATTGACCAGTCTAGCGGTAAACCGCTAGACACTTTTAAGTTGTTAAACCCAGGAACACAATCCATCATGGGTTATGCATAAATATATCCCAAAGGGTGGAACAAGTTGTCATGAGGCATTACAAAACATGCTCGATGGCATGCAAATAAAGGAGTTTTTAGCTATCCTATTACAAGAAGCCTTCAAAATGGCTCCAATGGCATAATTGTTTTTCACAAGATCGACACACGATGGACAGTAAACCGACAACGGTTTAGGATGCTTCGTCTCGACGGTTTGATGGTTGAGGGTCAGTTGGTGTGGGCACTTCTTCATCCCTCCCCAGACGCTAGAAATCAACCGTTGACCAATCGATTCCAGTTAAAGTTTGAAACACTGCTTCTTCATGGATAAGATTGGAGGGGTTAATATCAGGAGCATAAGTGTGCTTACGAATCGGAGGCAAAAGTTCTTCAACTTCATGGATGTCGGCCGGCTGCCTCTTCCCCTCCGCATTGTAAAACGGTTGAAAATGGGACAAATCTATATCATCGGCCAACTTGCTGGCTGCTGGCCGCATCTGTTTGGTCAGCCGCCGGAGATCATCATTGTCAAAGTTGGAACCATCTTCTTTAACACCTGGGTATCCTTTGATGATGTCTTCCGCTTCAAGATCTGGAATCCAGGCTTTTGCTCGAATAAGTGCAGTTAAAGCTCCGGCTCTGGCAGCCGCTTTCTTCAACTCGGCGATGCGAGCTGGTAACATGGCCAACTTCTCAAGAGTTTCTTTAATCAAAGTAGGAGCCGGTTTGTTATAAGCTATCGTGCAAATAGCCCGTTGAGACCCAGAGTACAGCTGTTCAATCAATGTGTATGCCGCTTTGAGTCTCATCCGCATATCTGTGCCAAGATGAGCGATCCGGGTACCTGTCAAAGATTTTGTCAACATTTTGGTCAGTTATAAGGTTCATCAACTTATGCAGCACACATAAAGCAGGTAGTTACCAAAGATAGCAGAGGTCATAGCATTGATTTGGTGTTTCAAACCAGCTAGTTCATCTACCACTGGCTTCAGGGCTGCCTCGGCGTCTACAGCTCTTTTGGTTAAACCGGATTTCTCGGTTTCTCAGTCAGCATGATCTTTGTTGAAAGATTCTTTCAACTTTTCCATCATGTCCAGGGCCTGGGTCAGCTCTTCTTTGGCTTTTTCAGCCTCGGCTTGTTGTGACTTCACATTCTCTTGCAAGTCAGAATTTCGGGCATCTTTGCTTCTCAGCTCAGCCTGCCACGTTGAAGGTATGTTAAACAAACAGTATATATATGTGCTAAGTACAAAGCGTATAACAAAGTTATGCACTTCATACTTGGGGGCTAATGCCTATTTGCTCTTAAGTACTACACTTTATACAAGTCTCCAGAACAATGCAAGCATTATCCTTGACACTTGGGGGCTAATGTGCATCTGTTCTAAAATGGATGTGTGGACTAAAAACTGGATTAACTTGCCAAGTTAAACCGGCCTTTGGGGGCTATGCTGCAGAAAGTCATCTAATTATTTCAAGATGAGTCTTATCTATTGTTAGAGACCTGCCATTGCAAGGATTAATGATGAGATGCTTAAAGTGTTACAAAAACCCGGTTTATGATTAACAATCATAAAACGACCCTTGGGGGCTACTTGGGATAGTATTTCTGCTATAAATCAATAAACAAAGGGAAAGGAATTTACCTCATATCGCTCTTTCATCAAGTTCACCAAGCCGACTTCATAATCCCGGTTTGAGTGCAGACAGTTCAAGAAGCCAGAATGGAGCCCATCAGCGTTAAGATGAGCATAGTTGGATAAATCGCTGCTCCATTTACCTTTGTCCCTGGCAGCTTGCTCTTCTTTGGCACTGTGTTGAGCCAAAATGACGGGATGGCCAGGAGAGCTGTGGCCCATTCCAGTAATAATAACGTCATCACCTTGGCCTTCAGGGTTTTTGGTTGATGATATTGGAATTTTAGCATCTTTCACCGGACTAGCCCGGTTTGGTTCTGCCGGTTCAGCATCAGGCGCGGCAGGATCAACGTCTGCTGGTTCATTAGTATTTTGGCCTTCAAGGGGCGGGTTATCAGAAGCAGCTTCAGGATGAGGGCTTTCCGGTTCACGAGTTTGTTCCGGTTCACCTCTTGGTTCTTCTTCTTCGGCGACCGGATCTTCGAGCGGATTGGTGGTCCGAGCTTTCTTACTGGGTCTGGCTTTGGCCCTGCAAACAGAATAAAAGAGGATTAACATCCTATTCAAAGGATTTATGACGCATTGAAAGGAAAGGTTTTTACAACTCACCCGGCCACAATTTTCAAAGGGGGGAGTTGAGTTGCTGTCGATTCACCAGAAGATGAAGGAGGTGTCACCTGATAATTTGAATCGGACAGATTAAGAGGTTGTCTGAAATAACCTGCCTTGGGGTAAGAATGGTCAGAAGTAGGAGAGACCTCATACCGGCGCTTCTGAATCGGAGTATCAGGTAAACCGGCTGAAGTGACCTGTTGGCCACTGTGTCGGGTTGTCCGACGAGCTTCATGTTGCTGAGTCTTAAAAATAAATGTTGGATCCAAGTGAGCAAGAGGATGAGAAAAGCTTACTTTCCGGACTGCTTGGCGAGTTTTTTGTGTTGGCATAGAGTCTGAACTAGAGGAAAGGGTAATTACCTCTACATCATCAGCTTGACTAGCTTCTGCGTCCTCCTGAGGAAGATCATTGTTAATGAGATGCATGAAAAGAGAGCCAAGTGAGTCAAGTTCTACCTCAACTTCTGGATCATCAGTGTCATCATCAAGCTCCATATTAATCCGGTCAGCCGTTTTCCGTTTTGACATCCGTTTTACGGCTTTGGTCTTTGGGCGGGATGGCTTGACCGCTTTGTCTCTAGTCGGCTTTGCCGCTTTCTCTACGGTTTTCCGTTTCCAGAAGGGGTCATCTCCCTATATACAAAGAAGAAGGATTATAGGTTGCATAAGCTAAAAATATTAGAGATGAGGGGGAAATATAATGCTTACAGCAGGCGGTTTGTTTTTGACATAGAAGGGACTCAGACCGGTTTGACTACAGATCAGTTCCGATTCATTCAGAATCTTCTTTACACCTTCAGTGACTTCTTCCTCAGATAATTGGATGTTGCAATGGCATTGAGGGTCGTCAACCTCGCCAGTATATTCACACATTAAACCAGGACCCCGGCTTAGCGGCAAGATACTCCAGGATATCCAACAGCGCACAAAGTCCACGCCTGTTAAACCGTTTGCCATAAAGGCCCGGAGTTTGGCGAGTTGAGGAGCGTATTTTGCCCTTTCTGAAGAGCTCAGGCGTTGTGGCATTGGGTGAGTGTTGGATAGTCTGTGATCATGAAAGCCGGGGAGGGGATTTTCATCTTCATGCAAAGTGTCTCTGCAATAAAACCAAGTTTGGTTCCATTCCTTTGGATGGCTATGATGTTTGGCATGAGGAAATTCAACTTCTTTCCGCTTTTGAATCGAGACACCACCAAGTTCTGTGTTGGGTCCATTTACAAACTCTGTGCGCCGGTTTAAGTGGAAGAAATCCCGGAACAGGTCTGCAGTTGGTTCTTCTTGTAAATATACTTCACAGAAGACCTGGAAGTTGCATAAATTGGAGACCGAGTTGGGACCGATATCTTGCGGATGAAGTTGGAAGCTGGCAAGCACATCTCGGTAAAACTTTGATCCTGGCGGTTTGAAGACACGGCCTATGTGATCAACAAAGACCACCACCTCGCCCTACCTTGGGGTCGGAGGATTTTCTGTTCCGGGAACTCGCCATTTGATTTCAATTTTCTTAGGTAGGGAGCCGATGCTGACCATCTCATTCAACTGAGTCTCAGTAACCCGGGAACGAGCCCAGTTGCAGGCAGTGAATTGTTTGGCCATTGCGAAACAAACAAGCTGAAAATGAAAGGCCGGTTTATAAATCACGCATGATTATATGCACGATACAATGGAGTAAGAGACATATAGATAGAGGACATGGCATAAACTGGAGATCAATGCAATAATGCATAAAAGGTAATACCACGACAGGCGTACTCAGACATTGTTAAACCGGAATATAATTATGGAGACAAAAGGCTCTTCCGGTTTATCAGAGGGCTAATGGTACAGATTGATTATGCAAAGTTAAACCGCTCATGATGGTGTGAGGAGAAATAGATTTCACAGAGATGTATAAATATTTCGGATCTAAAATAAGACAGAAAAGCAAAATATTTCGAACTAAAGAGGGTAAGACCCGAAACAGTTTATGAAGGACTGCTGCAGTTTTTTGCATATAAGGATTTGTGAGGGTAACAAAAGATTCATCACGGCAAGGGATATGATAAAGTATGAAGCAGTCATCTATGGGCCAAGGAAGAACAGTGCTATAAGCTCTGACGAACCTCAAGAACAGCGAGGAAACACTAATGGATCTAGGAAAGAAGGGGGAAAGGACTTATTGCGACCACGGAAGCCGCAGAAAGGGCGCTGTGGAACTCTGGTGCGAACAGGTTGATGCAGCGGCCGACGACGAAGCAGAGGCGAGATTCGAAGATGACAGCAGCGCTCGAGTGCGGGGTCATCGAGAGGAAGAAGAAGAGATGAATGGGTAGCAGAAAGAAAAGAAAGGGGTCCTCTGCCCCTATTTATAAGGCGAAGCGGTAAAATGGCAAGTGCGGGAATCGTGGAGCCCAAAAAATGGATAAGTTAATAAAGGTGTCGCCTCGATGACTGAATACACATTAAATGAAGGTAATCTCCAATGTCGACGGATGGATGACGTCAGGGCAGTTTATCATAATTTGGAAGTATGACGTCACGGCGGTTTACATGATCAAGGTGTGTTGGTGGGAACGACACCTATGGGATCACAAGAATCCCTACTACGGTTGCGGGGCGCGGGGTCGTGAGAAGAGCAGATCAAACAAATAGCACATGGTTCGTTTATCCAGGTTCGGGCCGCGAGGATGCGTAAAACCCTACTCCTGCTTTGGTGGATTATATATCTGTGTTCTTGAGCTAGCTATGGGGCGTGAGGAGCTCCAAAAAGCCAAATCCTCCTCCTGGTCGCCTCGGGCCTCCTTTTATAGGAAAGGGGTTGCCACAGTGGCACACAGGAGGTGGAAAGGGTACAGTGATGTGAGGTTATCCCTTGCATTACATGACAAGGAGCATTTAATGCGTCTTGCCCAGGTGTCCCTGCTTTATCGGGGACGGGGGAGAGCCCTGTCTCGTCCGTCGCCGCTCCCTCTCGTGTCGACACGTGCCCTGGCCTGCGGTGCCTGCGGTGCCATGTAGGCAGGCGGGCAGCTGAGGTGGCGCAGTGGTGGGTCTCCACGAAGATCCGCATGCCGCCACGCAGGTGCCTGCCCAGCTGGTTGGGTCGGCAGCTGCATGCGAACGGCGGTGGAGGTTTGACTGGCGTGGGCCTGATGGTGGCCCTACGGGTGTTCTTGGCAAGGCCCTTGCCGTGGCGCCTGCTGTCATCCCCAGCAAGGCTCTTGCCGGGGGCCTTGTGGTCCTCCTTGGCTGGGATCCCGCCAAGGATCATCATCTTCTAAAGGGTGTATCTGGTCTTGAATGTCTTCACAAAGATCTGCATGCCACCACGGGGATGTCTCCCGAATCCTTGCCCCATGGGGGCAGTGGACTCAAGGGTGACTCACTCCGTAGGTGTTGGGCGAGCTGCCACGGCAAGGGTCTTGCCGGGATTGCTAAAACCGCCTCCCGGCAAGGATCTTGCTGGGGGGTGTCCGCTTCGTCCCCTTTGCTCTTTGTGGTCTTGGTCTTGGCGTCGTTCTGCTTCTCCTGAGCTTCGGCCTTACCTTGGCTCACCTCCCTTGCCTTGCTCAGTGTGGTGGTGCCCGTGGCTCAGACTGCCCGTGCACAGTTATAGGGGTACAAAAGGTGTACCCCTCTTTTTGTACACCGACAGGAGCCCCCGGGCCTGGGCCACACGTAAGCGCAATCGCGTCGTTGGGCTAGGCCCAAAAACGGTGCGCGGGCAGGCGGGGCGGTTTTTACCGCGGTAAGTCTCTTCGTGCGCTGTGCTTCCCACGCTTCCCGCGCGTGGCGCGGCATGGGGAGGCGTGTGTGACGTGGGCGGCATGCGTGGGGTTGAGCTTTGCATGCATGCGTCGCGTCGTAGTAAAGGGGGCGGTTCGCGCCCTCCCCATAAACGGAGGGAGGCGTGGAGGCGCGACCCATTTACTGAACGGGGCCGAGGCGTGGTCTTCAAGGCGTCCACTCCCTATGATCACGGCGTGGGGAGAGGTCGCCTCACCCGTCGCCTCGGTCCTGCACGCCTTCCACGTGGCTCTCATGCGCTTGGGGTGGCAAACGGTGGAGGCGGGAAACCGGGCCGCCGCGGGCTGGGGCGGCGGGTCGGTCCCAGTTCCCTGCGCCTTCCGCGTCTTGATTAGCTGAGCGGGGAGGCCGAGCCCCCACCCCGTTCCTTTATAAAGAGCGGGAGGGGGTATGGCGTCCCGCATTCCTTCATCTCCTCCTTCCTTCAGCTTCTGCTCCCCTCTTCCATCCGCCATGGAGAGAGGGAATCCTGGTCCTTCAACAGTGGCGTCGAGGGTCGCCGCTCGACAACGCATCCCTCGTTCTCCTACACCCGGCGGTGGCAGAGCCAGCCGCGAGGGGAAGGGGGAGGGGGCGAGGCCGTGGGCGAGGCCGAGGCGCTCGGGGAAGAGGAGGATGGGGCGGCGCGCCGGCCTCACCTCCGCCAGCAGTTCCTCCTCCCATGGAGGGCCACGTTGGGGATGACCCTTGCGAGTTCTTCGTCAGGCTGCGCCGGCCGCCTCGCCGTCGCCTTCGTCTCCCGACTCCATTCGCGCGGGAGATGGAGCTGGATCCGCCGGAGTCGTTGTGGCTGCACATGAGGGGCTGCGGGATCAGTGGCACGTGGGCCCGCATCGACTTCCCCGCCCCTCACATGATGTATCTCCGTCGGGGATGGAAGACGTTTGCCCATATCCACCGCTTGACGGAGGGGCTCACTCTCCTTTTTAAGCTGATGGAGGGTGGCCTTCTCTCCGTCAAGGTCTTCGGGTGCTTTGGGACCCGTGCAAGGTGCTGCGTGGAGAGCTCTTCTGATAGTGAAGACTCCTCCTCGGGCGGGAGTGACGAGGAGGACAGTGGCAGCGACGACGAGGGTAGTAGGCGGCAGGATGACGGGTCCGATTAGGTGTCAGGTGCCGCTCCGTGCGGCACCGGCGACCCCATCATCCGTGTCGCCGGCTCCCTGAACTTCTCGGGGTCGTCTCCTTGGGCGGCTGGCGTTGGGAGGCTGCGGAAGAGGAAGAGGGCGGGCGGCAAGGCCGTCAAGTCGGAGTACGCGGGCACCGACACCTTTGACGCGTGCTGACGTCTTGCCGCCTCGTCTTCGAGCTCTGCTTCCGGCGCCGCCATCACCATCCAGCCTTTGGACGGCCACCAAGATGTTCTCTTGGTGTCTTCTGCCACCCGTAGCTCGCCTAGGCGCTCCTTTTGTCTCTTTCGCCTCCTTGACCTGCCTCCTGAGGAGAGGGACAAGAAAGGGATTACAGGCACCTTATCTCTTTTTAGTTTGTAAGCCTTCGGGCCTTTGTTGAATTTAAAACTTGTAATCCCATCATTCATGTTTTTCATTCCCTATGGACTGTACCTGAGTGGAATGTTTTTAATGAAAAAGGGATGCTTGCCGGGTCATTTGTTTGCGGGTGGAATCCACGACAAGGAGTAAATCCTTGATATCTTCAAGATAAACATTTCCTTGCCCGGCAACAGGCCTTGCCGTCTCCCCACTTTGCTCGACCTTCCTCACGCCTTTGGCGGAGGCAGGGATGAGGCGGGTTCTGGCTCCTTGTTTCATCCTTTCACTGCCGCGACTACGACCAAACTTGGCCCCAGGAACGAGTCATAGGGCCTAGAGTTATGGGAGCACAGTAGCTTAGGGGAAAACGAGGTTTCACATACCTCAGTCCATAATGGAATGCATGATAAGGGATGAAGAACTTATCTGAAGATGCAGCCCCCGCAACCCTGGTTCGCCCTGGGTGAATCTTTGCTCTTGCAGCCCCCGGCAATGCTGGCTTGCCAGGGGCTAGATGCTGGTCTGTTCATCTTCTTTTCCTCCCCAAGTGGTTCGGCACGGATATCCGTGTGTCCTGTGAACCAAAGAAGACAAAATAAAGACAAACAGACGCACACTCGACCTCTAAGCTAGGGGTTAGTCGCCGCTAAGCACTATTAACCCTAACCAAGGACGAGACTCAACCTAGCATGCATGCTATAACTTAGGGCGCCAGCGCTTCATTTATTTATGCTCAGGGTCTGCGCCTGGCTTTGTACAAAGGGTTACATGCATCATCGGCAATGCTTGTACAAAAGGTGGCCTGCCGGGGGGCCCGGCAAGCCGTGCCTCACGGGTAAAACTTGCGAAGATGCTCAATGTTCCAGGAGTTACTCACCGGAATGGCATCTTCGGTCTCCAGGCGGACTGCGCCGGGCCTAGTGACTCGTATTACCCGATAAGGGCCTTCCCACTTTGGCGTCAACTTGTTGGAATTCTTGGCCGATTGAACGCACCGAAGGACAAGGTCGCCTTCCTCAAGGCTTCGGGCATGAACCTTGCGGCTATGGTAGCGGTGCAAGGCTTGCTGGTAGCGTGCTGCTCTCACAGCCACCCGAAGACGATCTTCCTCAAGGAGCATTGCGTCATCTTGCCGCAGTTGCTCTTGCTCAAGCTCATCATAAGCGAGAACTCGAGGTGACCCGTATATGAGTTCAGTGGGGAGAACTGCTTCTGCCCCGTATACTAGGGCAAAGGGTGTCTAGCCGGTGGCTCGATTTGGCGTCGTCCTGATCGACCAAAGAACTGTCGGCAACTCATCAATCCAGCGCCTTCCACTCTTGTGCAGCCTGTCAAAGGTCTTGGTCCTTAAGCCTCGCAGTACTTCAGCGTTTGCCCTCTCAGCTTGACCATTGCTTCGTGGGTGAGCAACGGAAGCGAAACAGACTTTGCTGCCGAGGTCTTGGATATATTGCATGAAGGTGCGGCTTGTGAACTGTGTGCCGTTGTCGGTGATGACCCAGTTGGGTACACCAAAACGACACACTAGTCCCTCGAAGAACTTGACGGCTGACTGAGTTGTGACCTTCCTCACTGCCTCCACCTCCGGCCACTTTGTGAACTTGTTGATTGCAACGTACAAGTACTCAAAGCCCCCGACAGCGCGGGGGAAAGGGCCCAGTATGTCGAGCCCCCAGACCGAGAAGGGCCAGGAGAGAGGAATGGTTTGAAGGGATTGAGCTGGCTGATGAAGCTTCTTTGAATGGAACTGACATGCTTCTCACCTGGTGACTAGTGTCGTCGCATCCTGGAGGGCGGTGGGCCAAAAGAAGCCTTGCCGAAATGCCTTGCCGGCAAGGGCCCTTGACCCGATGTGGGATCCACATATGCCTCCGTGTATCTCTGCCAACAGCTCCAGTCCTTCCTCCCGAGGGATACACTTCAATTTCACACCGTTCGGCCTCTTTCTGTACAGGACGTCATCGGCGAACTGGTACATGGTAGAGCGACGGGCTACTTTTTCCGCTTCTTCCTGCTCTTCAGGAAGTTCCCCTGTTTGGAGGAATCGGACGGTATGCTGTGCCCATGCTGGAGCCTGGGGCTCGACGGCGAGGACTAAAGGCATTTCCTCCTCTATGGAAGCGGCTGTCTCGACGGCAAGAGCTTGACGCTCCGCCGGCGCTAGCCGTCCCGTGGCGGGTTCAGTGTCCCCGGCAACATCCTTGGCGGCGGCTCCGGGGAGCTCGGCGGGAAAGTACTTGCCGGGTCCTGATTTCCTCCTCTTGTTCTGCTCTGTTGATGGATCAACGGATGGTTGAGTTAGCTGGAGCATAAACGTACCTGGTTCCACAGGTAGCTTGAGGGCAGCGTGTTTTGACAGGTAATCGGCGATATCGTTCTCCGCTCGGGAAACGTATTCAGCCTGTATACTGTCGAAACGCTCTTCCAGCTTTCTCACTTCATCGACGTAGGCCTTCATCAACGGGCTCTGGTAGTCCTTGTTGACTTGCTTGACGACGAGCTGCGAGTCGCCCCTGACGATGAGCTTCTTGATTCCGAGGTCCGCCGCGATCCTAAGACCGGCAAGCAGCCCTTCGTACTCTATCATATTGTTTGTTGACACCTCCCTGGGGAAGTGCATCTGGATCACGTACTTGAGGTGCTCTCCGGTGGGCGCGACAAGCAGTACGCCAGCCCCGGCACCGTGTAAGGAGAAAGCTCCATCAAAGTACATGATCCAACTACAACTTGCCTCCTTGCCGGGGAGAGCAGTCTCTTGGGCTTCTTCGTCAGGCGTTGCGGTCCACTCTAAAATGGACTCCGCCAGGACTCGGCTCTGAATCGTCGAAGTACTTTCAAACTTGAGGCCAAAGCTGGACAGCCTCAGTGCCCATTCCACAATTCTTCCCGTTGCATCTGGATTGTGGAATATCCGTTGCAGAGGGAGGCGAGTGACGACAGTGATCTCGTGTGCCTAGAAGTAGTGACGCAGCTTCCTCGAGGCCATAAGAAGACCGAAGAGCAGTTTCTGCATGCCAGAGTACCTTGATCTAGCTCCCTGCAGGAGGGAACTAACAAAGTAGACCGGGTGCTGCATCATTTTCTTCTTCGGCGGCACTTCAACTGGCTGTGTCGTCTCTGCATTGGTGGTGTCGGGCTCTGTCGCTGCCATTACCTCGCCGTCAACCTCTCTCTACGCCACTAGTGCGGCGATGACCACCTGGTTCGTTGCCGCCAGGTATAGCAGCAACGGCTCCTGTGGCCTAGGCGCAACTAGTATTGGTGCGGAGGAGAGGTACTTCTTCAAATCTTGCAATGCTGCTTCGGCTTCTGGCGTCCACTCCATTGGGCCTACCTTTTTCAGGATCTTGAAAAAGGGAAGGGCGTGCTCAGCAGACTTGGAAATGAATCTGCCCATGGCGGCGACGCAACCAGCAAGCCGACGCACATCCTTGATTCGCTTGGGTGCTTCAATCTGCTCTATAGCTTTGATCTTGTCCGGATTGGCCTCTATCCCATGCTGTGATACAAAGAACCCGAGAAGCTTGCCGGACGGGACGCCAAAGACGCACTTCTCAGGGTTCAGCTTGAGATTGATCTTGCGCAGGTTTGCAAATGTTTCTTGCAAATCCGGTATGAGGGTTGCCCTGTCCTTGGTTTTGACCACTATGTCATCCATATAAGCTTCCATATTTCTATGGAGCTGGGGTTCAAAACCAATCTGGACCGCCCTTGCAAACGTCGAACCAACACTCTTCAGCCCAAAAGGCATACGCATGAAACAATACGTACCACATGGGGTGATGAATGCTGTTTTCTCTTCGTCTTCTCTTGTCATGAAGATCTGGTGGTAGCCGGAGTAGGCATCGAGGAATGACAACAGATCACACCCAGCTGTGAAGTCAACAATCTGGTCGATGCGCGGCAATGGGAAGGGGTCCTTAGGACAAGCCTTATTGATATCTGTGTAATCAATACACAGCCTCCACTTCCCATTAGCCTTGCGCACTATGACCGGATTGGCCAACCACGTTGGATGGAGCACTCCTCTTACCAAACCCGCTGCTTCCAGTTTCCGGATCTCCTCTATGATGAACTCTTGTCGTTCCAAAGCTTGCTTTCTGACCTTCTGCTTGACGGGCCGCGCATGAGGACAGACAGCAAGGTGGTGCTCAATCACCTCCCTAGGAACGCCAGGGATGTCGGAAGCTTGCCATGCAAACACATCGACATTCGCCCGTAGGAAGGTGACGAGTGCGTCTTCCTATTTGTCGTCAAGGGTGGAGCTTATGGTGAAAGCCCCTCCCGTGCCGTCCTCATTGACAGAAACCTTCTTGGTTCCCGGCGGTATGGCCCTAGGCTTCTTGTTTCTGCTGGTGGAGCTCTCTGGCACGTCCTCGACGGGAGCGCTACACTCCGAAGAGGTGCGCTTGCCGGAGTGGGTGTCCGAGGTCTCACCGGTCTTCTTCTTCTTCTTCCCTCCCGGGGTCCCAGCGGCAGGAGCAAGTGCCCTAGTGGCGGCAGCTGCTGCAACTGCTTGCTGGTATAGTTGGTCAGCGCAAATCAACGCATCTTTCTTATCGGAGGGGATGGTGATGATCGTCACAGGTCCTGGCATCTTCAGGGTGTTGTAGGCGTAGTGTGACGCCGCTATGAACTTGGCCAACGCTGGGCAGCGAAGGATCCCGTTGTAAGGCAAGGGGATCTTGGCAACATCAAACACGATCCTCTCCGTCCTGTAGTTCATATTGCTTCCAAAAGTCACGGGCAGCGTGACCTTTCCCTTAGGTTAGCTTCTTGCCGGGTTGACCCCCTGAAACGTGCCCGTCTCTTCGAGGTCTCCATCAGGAATCTGCAGTTTCTCGATCACGGCAGGCGAGATTAAGTTCAGACCGGCCCCGCCATCGACTAGCATCTTTGTCACCTTGAGGTTGCATATTGTTGGTGAAACCAACAATGGCAAGCACCCGACCGCAGTAGTGCGATCAGGGTGATCCTCATTATCAAAAATGATAGGTGTGTTGGACCACTTCAGCGGCCTTTGGGCATCAAACGACGGCTCTGCCGCTGTAATCTCTCGCGCCCACTGTTTAAGATGGCGGTGAGAAGTATGCAGCGAGGCGCCGCCGTTGACGTACATGGCCTCTGTAGCTTTCTGAAACTCTTGGTCGCCGGATTCGTTGTCCTCTTCGTGATCGTCGTCTTCTGGCTTTTTGTCACGGCCCCGGGCGGGCCTCTCCTGTTGTTTATCCTTGCCGCAACGGCCCGCCTGGCCGTCACGCTTCTTGCCGGACCCCTTAGCACCGTCTTGGCCCTTCTCCTTGTCCCGCCTCTCATATTCAGCCCTCTGCTTCTCAGCGAGGAGCTCAACCTATCGGCAGTCTTGGAGAGCATGGCCTTTGGTGCGATGGATCTTGCAGTATCGCTTGTCGGAGTTTCCTGGCTTCTCGGCAACCGCCAAGGCCCGGCAGGCGACACATCCGGCAATTTCCTTACTGCAGTCATCTGCCTTGGTTTTCTTGGTGGAGCCGGTGTCATCAGATCCCTCGACGGCAAGCACGGCTTTACCTTTGCGCTTCCTATTGCGGCGCCGGCCCTTCTTCGCCGGGGCGGCAGTATCTTCATCTGAGGAGTCGGTTTCCACGCCGGCGTCTTCACCGGGGTACTTCCTTCCCTCTTCAGCCTGGGCACATCTGTCAGCAAGAACATAGAGTTCTGCTACATCTTTCACCTTGTTCATTGCCAGCTCTTCGCGCATCTTGCGGTTACGCACGTTCTGATGGAACGCGCTGATGATGGCGGCAGGGTGAACATCAGGGATATTGTACTGTATCCGGCTGAACCTCTGTATATACTTGCGGAGACTCTCGCCTCCCTCCTGGGGAATGACGTGTAGGTCGCTCGCTTGGCCATGGGCTTGGTGGCCTCTAGTAAAGGCGCCCACAAACTCATGGCACAAATCCGACCCGGAAGAAATAGAGTCTACCGGCAAGTGCATCAACCATGACATGGCGTTGGGTTTAAGAGCCAACGGAAAGTTATTCTCAAGCACCTTATCGTCGCGGGCTCCTGTAGCTTGCATCGCAATGGTGTAGATGCTGAGGAACTCGGATGGGTGGGTCTTGCCGCTGTACTTTTCGCCCACGTCAGGTTTGAAGGTGCGGTGAATGGGCCACTGGAACTGCCGCAGCTCACGGGTAAAAGCCAGACAGCCTACCTCGTAAGGTAGGCCTCCAGGGCTCTCCGGTGCCGGGTGGTTCACAGCAGGCCCTGCTCGCCTGTCTGACTGATGGCGCGCTCCGCGCCGGCGCTCGATAGTGGTTCGAGCGTCTTCATGTTCTCGTTCCTGAAGGACTTGGCGCTGGTCACAGTGGGTCCGCGGGAGATTTCGTCGCCTGTAACATCGCCACAGGCTGGCGTCCGCGGGACCGGGCGAGGAGGAGGCGAGTGCACCGTGGTCGCGGCGCCGCCGGCTTTCCTGCCACTGGTGCGTGGGACTCCGTCAGAGCGTCGACCCGGGGGCTCCACCGGACTCGGTTCGTCTTTGTTGGCCACCGCAACAAGGCTTCGGATAGTGGCTCTCCATTCGTCGAGTTTCCCCGTAGTGGGAGGAAAATCGAGGAGCAACTGTGCGCGCGTGCCAGGGCTTCTGCTGGCGTTGGTGGCAGCGAAACCTGCACGGATCGCGACGCGCTTCGACTTCTGACCATGTCAGAAGGATCTCTATCATGACCCCGCGGTCGCATGCCATCTTCACCAGCGCCTCGGCGAGCGGGCAGGTCTTCTACCTCCCGGGAGTGGCGCTCGGGGCTCTTCCCGTGGCGACGCCCGGGGTCTTCGGCGTGATTACGCCGTTCGTCGCGTGCCGCTTGAGAGGAGCGCGCCGTCGGCGCCGGCGTGGGAGTCTTGGAGGCCCTCGCATCGCCTTCGGGCGGGGTGGCAGCGATCTTGGAAGGCCCCGCGCCACCTGCGGAGGGCCTGGCTCCGTCTTTGGATTTGGCGGCGTGCGGCCCGTTACCAGGCGCACGAACATCGCTGCCTCCCAAACTCTGGCTGCTGGGACGGTGTTGGTGTTCGCGAACGGCGCCCCGGGTCCTTTCTGCGACCGGTCCGCTGCTTGCCCGCGTCGGGACGGGATGTCCGGCTTCCGACGGGCCAACCGCCATCGTCGTCTTCTTCTTGGGCGCCATGACGATGAAGAAGCGTCGAACTAACTGCTAAAGCCGATTCTCACAACTGCGCCCCCTACCTGGCGCGCCAAAGATGTCGGTGGGAACGACACCTATGGGATCACAAGAATCCCTACTACGGTTGCGGGGCGCGGGGTCGTGAGAAGAGCGGATCAAACAGATAGCACACGGTTCGTTTATCCAGGTTCGGGCCGCGAGGATGCGTAAAACCCTACTCCTGCTTTGGTGGATTGTATATCTGTGTTCTTGAGCTAGCTATGGGGCGTGAGGAGCTCCAAAAAGCCGAATCCTCCTCCTGGTCGCCTCGGGCCTCCTTTTATAGGAAAGGGGTTGCCACAGTGGCACACAGGAGGTGGAAAGGGTACAGTGATGTGAGGTTATCCCTTGAATTACATGACAAGGTGCATTTAATGCGTCTTGCCCAGGTGTCCCTGCTTTATCGGGGACGGGGGAGAGCCCTGTCTCGTCCATCGCCGCTCCCTCTCGTGTCGACATGCGCCCTGGCCAGCGGCGCCCGCGGTGCCATGTAGGCAGGCAGGCAGCTGAGGTGGCACAGTGGTGGGTCTCCGCAAAGATCCGCATGCCGCCACGCAGCTGCCTGCCCAGCTGGTTGGGTCAGCAGCTGCATGCGAACGGCGGTGGAGGTTTGACTGGCGTGGGCCTGATGGTTCCCCTATGGGTGTTCTTGGCAAGGGCCTTGCCGGGGCCCCGGCAAGGGTCTTGCCGTGGCGCCTGCTGTCATCCCCGGCAAGGCTCTTGCCGGGGGCCTTGTGGTCCTCCTAGGCTGGGATCCCGCCAAGGATCATCATCTTCTAAAGGGTGTATCTGATCTTGAATGTCTTCACAAAGATCTGCATGCCACCATGGGGATGTCTCCCGAATCCTTGCCCCATGGGGGCAGTGGACTCAAGGGTGACTCACTCCGTAGGTGTGGGGCGAGCTGCCACGGCAAGGGTCTTGCCGGGTTTGCTAAAACCGCCTCCCGGCAAGGATCTTGCGGGGGGGGGGGGTCCGCTTCGTCCCCTTTGCTCTTTGTGGTCTTGGTCTTGGCGTCGTTCTGCTTCTCCTGAGCTTCGGCCCTACCTTGGCTCACCTCCCTTGCCTTGCTCAGTGTGGTGGTGCCCGTTGCTCAGACTGCCCGTGCACAGTTATAGGGGTACAAAAAGTGTACCCCTCTTTTTGTACACCGACAAGGTGAACATATGAGAGAAGATTTTTTCTATGTGTAGAAGATTGACATGAACAAGTTCAAACCAATCTGGGGCCTAATGTTGGGGTTATTACTACTGGAGGTAAACCGGCCTTATGTAGCCGGGTTGATTCTTTGAAGATTAGAAGCCCATGAAGATGGAAGGATGATGGCGCTTTACGGAAGGCCCAAGGCCCAAAGGCGGGTTACAGCCTGTAAATGTAAACCGACCTAGTCATGTAACTTGTATTGTAAGATAGGAAGAGTAGAGACCGAACCGGACACGTTTATGATCCGGCTTCGGGACTCTGTAGCCCGGCGGGTGTCAACCTATGAATATAAAGGAATGACCCAGCCGCGGTTTAGGGACAGACAACAACTCGAGAGCCAGACAAAGCGGATTCGCTCCCTGGCCTTCGAAACCCTAGCAATACCAATCACAGCTAGACGTAGGCTTTTACCTTCCTCGAAGGGGCCGAACTAGTATAAAACTCCCCGTGTCCCCTTGTCCGGTTTAACCCCTTTAAGCTAACCCATAGCGATGGCTCCACGACTAAGTCCCTTCACAAGGACATCTGCCGTGACAAACCCACGACAAGTACCATTCAAATCATGCAAGTTAGAGTCCAAAACAAGGGCAAAAGTGTTTGGAAAAGTAGATACGACGGAGACGTATCAACTCCCCCAAGCTTAAACCTTTGCTTTTCCTCAAGCAATTCAGTTGATAAACTGAAAGTGATAAAGAAATTAAAACTATTACAAACTCTGTTTTCTCTTGTTGTTGTAAATATGTAAAGCCAACATTCAAGTTTTCAGCAAAGATTATGACTAACCACATTCACAATAACGCTTAGGTCTCAAGTTTACTCATATCAATGACATAATCAACTAGCAAGCAATAATAATAAATCTCGGATGAAAACACTTTCTCAAAACAATCATAATATGATATAACAAGATGGTATCTCGCTAGCCCTTTTCGAGACCGCAAAACATAAATGCAGAGCACCTTTAAAGATCAAGGACTGACTAGACATTGTAATTCATGGTAAAAGAGATCCAGTCAAGTCATACTCAATGTAAACTAACAGTAATGAATGCAAATGACAGCGGTGCTCTCCAACTGGTGCTTTTTAATAAGAGGATGATGACTCAGCATAAAAGTAAATAGATAGGCCCTTCGCAGAGGGAAGCAGGGATTTGTAGAGGTGCCAGAGCTCGGTTTTGAAATAGAGATGAATAATATTTTGAGCGGTTTACTTTCATTGTCAACATAACAACCAAGAGATGGCGATATCTTCCATGCTACACACATTATAGGCGGTTCCCAAACAGAATGGTAAAGTTTATACTCCCCCTCCACCAACAAGCATCAATCCATGGCTTGCTCGAAACAACGAGTGCCTCCAACTAACAAGAGTCCCAGGGGGAGTTCTGTTTGCAATTATTTTGATTTCATTTGCATAAAGCATGGGACTGGGCATCCCGGTGACCAGCCACTTTCCCGTGAGTGAGGAGCGGAGTCCACTCCTCTTGAGAATAACCCGCCTAACATGGAAGATACGGACAGCCCTAGTTGATACATGAGCTATTCGAGCATACAAAATAGGATATTTATTTGAAGGTTTAGAGTTTGGCACATACAAATTTACTTGGAACGGCAGGTAGATACCGCATATAGGAAGGTATAGTGGACTCATGTGGAATAACTTTGGGGTTTAAGGAGTTGGATGCACAAGCAGTATTCCCGCTTAGTACAGGTGAAGGCTAGCAAAAGACTGGGAAGCGACCAGCTAGAGAGCAACAACAGTCATGAACATGCATTAAAATTAATCAACACCGAATGCAAGCATGAGTAGGATATAATCCACCATGAACATAAATATCGTGAAGGCTATGTTGATTTTGTTTCAACTACATGCGTGAACATGCGCCAA
The DNA here is from genome assembly GCF_003073215.2 of Triticum urartu. Classification (NCBI taxonomy): domain Eukaryota; kingdom Viridiplantae; phylum Streptophyta; class Magnoliopsida; order Poales; family Poaceae; genus Triticum; species Triticum urartu. The sequence continues at coordinate 396,863,178 of NC_053026.1, read as the reverse complement.
GTCAAGTCACTTAAATCATTCAGAGGAGGATACCACCCTATCATACCACATCACAACCATTTTAATAGCATGTTGGCACGCAAGGTAAACCATTATAAGCTCCCAGCTAATCAAGCATGGCATAAGAAACTATGATCTCTAGTTGTCATTGCAAACATGGTTATTCATAATAGGCTGAATCAGGAACGATGAACTAATCATATTTACAAAAATAAAAGAGGTCGAGTTCATACCAGCTTTTCTCATCTCAGTCAGTCCATCATATATCGTCATAATTGCCTTTCACTTGCATGACCGAATAGTGTGAATAATAATAATAGTGCACGTGCATTGGACTAAGCTGGAATCTGCAAGCATTCAAGAAACAGGAGAAGACAAGGCAATATGGACTCTTTTGTCAGATCAACAATAATGCATATAAGAGCCACTTCAACAATTTAATCATGGTCTTTTCCTATTGACCCCCAAAGAAAAGAAAAGAAATAAAACTATTTACACGGGAAAGCTCCCAACAAGCAAAAGAAGAATAGGAAATCTTTTTTTTGGTTTTCTTTTTAATTACTACTACAAGCATGGAAAGTGAACTAATTAAAAGCTACAACTATTTTTTTTGGTTTTTCATAAGGTTTATTAAGCACACAAGAAGAAATCATAAAAAGGAAATAAACTTGCATGGATGATACAATGAAAAAGTATGAGCACCGACATCTAGCAATGATTGTGTGAACATAAATGTAATGTCGGTGGGAAATACGTACTCCCCCAAGCTTAGGCTTTTGGCCTAAGTTGGTCTATGGCCACGGTTGGCCTGGCGGATATCCATAGTAATAGTTGGGGTCGTACTGCGATGCCGCGGCTATCGCCTCCTGAGCTGCAGCGTGGCGACGAGCGGCCTCAGCCCTCCTCTGATACTCATCTGCCTCCTCTCTAGTAATAACATATCTTCCTTTTGCCTGATAATCAAAGAAGGCAGGAGAAGGGAGAGTAATACGGATAGCATGCCGTCTGTCAAAGATTAGTCAATACTGGAGAGGTGATTCACTCCTCTCAACAAACTGGTGGTGAACCATAGCATTAAAATCTAGGTAAGCAGGAGGCAATTCAATATCATCCTCGCATATGGTTACACCAAGAAAATCAGCTAAGCGGGTTGCATAAATTCCACCAAAGAAATCTCCATTAAATCTATTAAGATGCAACCTACGTGCAATAATGACTCCCAAATTATAGGATTTGTCTCCTAACACAGCACTCCTAAGAATACTGAGGTCAGGAACACACGTATGACATGCTTCATCTTTACCATTTATGCATCTACCTATGAAGAGAGCAAAATAATGTATAGCAGGAAAATGAATGCTCCCTATGGTAGCTTGTGTTATATCTCTGGATTCCCCCCAGTTATACTAGCAAGAAAATCTCTAAATTTAGATTTGCGAGGTTCCGTGATACTACCCCATTGTGGAAGTTTGCAAGTAGTGGTAAAATCCTCTAAGTCCATAGTATAAGATTTTCATAAAGATCAAATAGGACAGTTGGAGAATTACGTGAAGATGAAAATTCAAACCTCCTCACAAAGGAACTAGTGAGATAGTGATACTGGCCGCACTTCTCTTCCTCGAAGCTCACAAGATCCGCGTTATGCAAATATGCGTTAAATTCTTCTTTAATTCCCGTTCGATCCATACAGTTCTCAGAAGGCCATTCACAAGGATGCACTGGGGCGTCTCTTGGTGGTTCTTCATCAGCATCACGCATTGCAAGCCTGGGTCCTTGCTTCCTTGAAGAACCACCTTGGAACATTTTTCTAAGCATATTTCTTCTGAAAAATTTCTGAAATTTTTAGTAACTTCAAAATAAAAGTGAACCAAACTCAATAATATTGATAGCAACTACTCATACAAGTGCCTAGAGCCTATATCATGCATCAAAACTACTTGGAACCATATAAATTTGACATGCAAGCTCAAGAACATGGTCACCTAGGCAGCACAAATTTGCAATGAATAAAGCACTAGAACAAAAACTAATAGGACCAATGGAGGAGTCACATACCAAGGAAAATCTCCCCAAGCAGTTTTGTGAGAGGTGCTTTGAGCAAGGAGATCGAAAATGGCAGCAAAATGAGCTTGGACTCGGGTTTGAGCTGGATATTCGTGTTTGTGGGAGGAAGAAGGAGTGTGTGGGTGAAATAATAAGTGGAGGAGGGCCACCGTGGGCCCACAAGGCAGGGGGGCGCGCCGCTGACCCTCGTGGCCAGGTGCCAGCTCCTCCTGCTGTGTTCTCAGTGCCAAATATTCTCAAATATTCCAGAAAAAATCATATTTAAATTTCAGGGCATTTGGAGAACTTTTATATTCGGGGTATTTTTATATTGCACGGATAATTCAGATAACATACAGAAAATACTATTTTTATTTTATTCAATATAAATAACAGAAAGTAAGAGGAGGGTACAGAAGGTTGTGCCTTCTAGTTTCATCCATCCCATGCTCATCAAAAGGAATCCACTAACAAGGTTGATCAAGTCTTGTTAACGAACTCATTTCGAATAACATGGAGCCGGAAAAATTTCGAATAACACTATGTTACCTCAACGGGGATATGCACATCCCCAATAATAAGAATATCATATTTCTTCTTGAAAGTAGGAAGAGGAAATTCAAAACCTCCAAATATAATCGATGGAATTTTTCCAATAGAGTTGATACTATGAACTTGAGGTTGTTTCCTCGGAAAGTGTACCATATGCTCATTACCATTAACATGGAAAGTGACATCGCCTTTAGTGCAATCAATAATAGCCCCTGCAGTATTCAAAAAGGGTCTTCCAAGAATAATAGACATACTATCGTCCTCAGGAATATCAAGAATAACAAAGTCCGTTAAAATAGTAACGTTTGCAACTACAACAGGCACATCCTCACAAATACCGATAGGTATAGCAGTTGATTTATCAGCCATTTGCAAAGATATTTCAGTAAGTGTCAACTTATTCAAATCAAGTCTATGATATAAAGAGAGAGGCATAACACTAATACCTTCTCCAAGATCACATAAAGCAGTTTTAACATAATTTCTTTTAATGGAGCATGGTATCGTGGGTACTCCTGGATCTCCAAGTTTCTTTGGTATTCCACCCTTGAAAGTATAATTAGTAAGCATGGTGGAAATTTTAGCTTCCGGTATCTTCCTTTTATTTGTAACAATATCTTTCATATACTTAGCACAAGGATTCATTTTGAGCATATGAGTTAATCGCATACGCAAAAAGATAGGTCTAATCATTTCAGCAAAGCGCTCAAAATCCTCATCATCCTTTTTCTTGGATGGTTTGGGAGGAAAAGGCATGGGTTTCTGAACCCAAGCCTCTCTTTCCTTACCGTATTTCCTAGCAACAAAGTCTTTCCTATCATAAAGTTGATTCTTTGATTATGGTTTATCAAGATCAGCAGAAGGTTAAATTTCTATATCATTATCATTACTAGGTTGAGCATCATCATGAACATTATCATTAACATTATCACTAGTTTCAGGTTCATTACTAGATTGTGTTTCAGCATCAGAGATAGAAATATCATTTGGATTCTCAGGTGTTTCAATAATGGGTTTACTAGAAGCCTGCAAAGTCCTATCATTTTTTCTTTTTCTTCCTATTAGAAGGACTAGGTGCATCTATATTATTTCTCTGAGAATCTTGCTCAATTCTCTTAGGATGGCCTTCAGGATACAGAGGTTCCTGAGTCATTCTACCAGTTCTAGTAGCCACTCTAACAGCATAATCATTATTCTTACTATTCAATTCATTGAGCAAATCATTTTGAGCTTTAAGCACTTGTTCTACTTGAGTGGTAACCATAGAAGCATGTTTACCAATAAGTTTAAGTTCACCTTTAACATTAGCCATATAATCACCCAAGTGTTCAAGCATATTTGAATTGTATTTCAATTGTCTACCAAAATAAGCATTAAAGTCTTCTTGCTTAGCCATAAATTTATCAAATTCATCTAAGCATGGGCTAGCAAATTTAGTAAATGGGATTTCAGCTTTATCATATCTATAGAGAGAATTTACCTTCACTACCTGTGTCAGGTTATCAAGACCGTGAGTTTCTTCAATAGGTAATGGATTGAGATCATATGTTTCTTCAACAGGCGGTAAATTAAGACCATGCATTTCTTCAATAGGAGGTAAATTCTTAACATCTTCAGCTTTAATACCTTTTTCTTTCATAGATTTGTTTGCCTCTTGCATATCTTCACGACTGAGAAATAGAATACCCCTCTTCTTCGGAGTTGGTTTAGGAATAGGCTCAGAAGCTGGCTCAGCAAGTGTCCAATTATTTTCATTTGTCAACATATTATTCAATAGAATTTCAGCTTCATCCGGTGTTCTTTCCCTGGAAACAGAACCAGCACAACTATCCAGGTAATCTCTGGAAGCATCGGTTAGTCCATTATAAAAGATATCAAGTATTTCATTTTTATTAAGAGAATGATCAAGCAAAGCATTAAGTAATTGGAGAAGCCTCCCCCAAGCTTGTGGGAGACTCTCTTCTTCAATTTGCACAAAATTGAATATATACCTTAAAGCAGCTTGTTCCTTATAAGCAGGGAAATATTTAGCAGAGAAGTAATAAATCATATCATGGGGACTACGCACACAACCAGGATCAAGAGAATTAAACCATATCTTAGCATCACCCTTTAATGAGAACGGAAATATTTTAAGGATATAAAAGTAGCGAGTTCTCTCATCATTAGTGAACAGGGTGGCTATATCATTTAATTTAGTAAGATGTGCCACAACAGTTTCAGATTCATAGCCATGAAAAGGATCAGATTCAACCAAAGTAATTATATCAGGATCAACAGAGAATTCATAATCCTTATCAGTAACACAGATAGGTGAAGTAGCAAAAGCAGGGTCAGGTTTCATTCTAGCATTTAGAGATTGCTGCTTCCATTTATCTAATAACCTCTTGAGTTCGTATCTATCTTTGCAAGCTAAAATAGCTAACGAAGCTTCTTTATCAAAAAACACAACCCTCAGGAATAACAGGTGAGTCTTCATCATCACTTTCATCAATATTATCATATTCAATATTTTCACTCTCTCTAACCCTAGCAAGTTATTCATCAAGAAATTCACCAAGTGGCACAGTAGTATCAAGCATAGAAGTAGTTTTATCATAAGTATCATGCATAGCAGAAGTGGCATCATCAATAACATGCGACATATCAGAACGAATAGCAGAAGCAGGTTTAGGTGTCGCAAGCTTACTCAAAACAGAAGGTGAATTAAGTGCAGAGCTAGATGGCAGTTCCTTACCTCCCCTCGTAGTTGAGGGATAAATCTTGGTTTTTGGATCTCTCAAGTTCTTCATAATGATAAGCAGATATAAATCCCAAGTGACTCAAAGAATAGAGCTATGCTCCCCGACAACGGCGCCATAAAATTGTCTTGATAACCCACAAGTATAGGGGATCGCAACAGTTTTCGAGGGTAGAGTATTCAACCCAAATTTATTGATTTGACACAAGGGGAGCCAAATAATATTCTCAAGTATTAGCAGCTGAGTTCTCAATTCAACCACACCTGGAAACTTAATATCTGCAGCGAAGTGTTTAGTAGCAAAGTAATATGATAGTAGTGGTAATGGTAGCAAAAGGTAATGATAACAAAAGTAATGTTTTTGGTATTTTGTAATGATGATAGCAATAGCAACGAAAAAGTAAATAAGGGAAGAACAGTATATGGAAAGCTCGTAGGCAATGGATCAGTGATGGAGAATTATGTCGGATGCGGTTCATCATGTAACAGTCATAACCTAGGGTGACACAGAACTAGCTCCAATTCATCAATGTAATGTAGGCATGTATTCCGAATATAGTCATACGTGCTTATGGAAAGGAACTTGCATGACATCTTTTGACCTACCCTCCCGTGGCAGCGGGGTCCTAGCGGAAACTAAGGGATATTAAGGCCTTTTTTTAATAGAGTACTGGAACAAAGCATTAGCACATAGTGAATACATGAACTCCTCAAACTATGGTCATCACCGGTAAGTATCCCAATTATTGCCACTTCGGGGTTAATGGATCATAACACATAATAGGTGACTATAGACTTGCAAGATAGGATCAAGAACTCTCATATATTGATGAAAACATAATAGGTTCAGATCTGAAATCATGGCACTCGGGCCCTAGTGACAAGTATTAAGCATAGCAAAGTCATAGCAACATCAATCTCAAAACATAGTGGATACTAGGGATCAAACCCTAACAAAACTAACTCGATTACATGATAAATCTCATCCAACCCATCATCGTCCAACAAGCCTACGATGGAATTACTCACGCACGGTGGTGAGCATCATGAAATTGGTGATGGAGGATGGTTGATGATGACGATGGCGACGGATTCCCCTCTCCGGAGCCCCGAACGGACTCCAGATCAGCCCTCCCGAGAGGTTTTAGGGCTTGGCGGCGGCTCCGTATCGTAAAACACGATGAATCCTTCCCCCTGATTTTTTTCTCCCCGAAAGCAAATATAGAGTTGGAGTCGAGGTCGGAGGAGCTCCAGGGGGCCACGAGGTAGGGGGCGCGCCCTAGGGGGGCAGGCGCGCCCCCACCCTCGTGGATAGGTGGTGGGCCCCTGGTCTTCATATTTTGCAAGGATTTTTTATTATTTTCGAATAGATGTTCCATGAAGTTTCAGGTCATTCCGAGAACTTCTGTTTCTGCACATAAATAACACCATAGCAATTCTGCTGAAAACAGCGTCAGTCCGGGTTAGTTCCATTCAAATCATGCAAGTTAGAGTCCAAAACAAGGGCAAAAGTGTTTGGAAAAGTAGATACGGCGGAGACGTATCAAGCCGCCGCCAAGCCCTAAACTCTCTCGGGAGGGCTGACCTGGTGTCCGTTCGGGGCTTCGGAGAGGGGAATCTGTCGCCATCGTCATCATCAACCTTCCTCCATCACCAATTTCATGATGCTCACCGCCGTGTGTGAGTAATTCCATCGTAAGCTTGCTGGACGGTGATGGGTTGGATGATATTTATCATGTAATCGAGTTAGTTTTGTTAGGGTTTGATCCCTAGTATCCACTATGTCGTGGTTTTGTCATGGTAGATGTCCTAGAGAAAGGACTTAGTCGTGGAGCCATCGCGACAGGTTAGCTTGAAGGGGTTAAAGCGGACACAGGGACGCAAGAGAGTTTATACTAGTTTGGCCCCTTCAATGAAGGTAAAAGCCTACGTCTAGTTGTGATGGAATTGATGGGGTTTCGATGACTAGGGAGCAAACAAGCTTCGCCTAAGTCTCGAGTTGTTGTCTGTTGTCCTTGAACCACCGCCGGGTCGTCCCCTTATATACACGGGTGACACCCGTCGGTTCACAGAGTCCCAATACCAGCTCATAGATGTGTCTGGTTTGGTCTCTACTTATTCCTAACTTACAATACAAGTTAAATACCAACGCCGGTTTACGGCTACAGGCCTTGAACCGACTATGGGCCTTTAGCCCTCATCTGCCCTCATGGGCTTTAACATACTCAACTACTGATGACGTTATCCCGGCCTGTCCTGGCCGGTTTACGCCCAGTAGTGATATCCCCAACATTACGCCCCAGATTGATTTGAACATGTTCATGTCAATCCTTTGGCAAAAATCTTTATCTTCAATATCTTCTTGTAGTTTGTTGAACCGCCGTGATGTCATCTTCTCTGGTCGTTGTAAACCGGCGTGACGTCATCTGTTATAAAGGACCTTAATAGGTCTGCGACAATTAAGGCGACCTCTTCATTTCCAGACCCTCGGTCCCTTGATTTTCGCGCCTGACTCTTGTCCCTTGCCTTATAAATAGGACCGAAGGGTCATTCCTTTTCCCCCTCCGTGCCCTTCTGCTTCATCTTCCTCGCGTCGCCCAGCTTCGGAGCTCCGCCGCCACCGTCAACCTCTGCATCAACCTTGGTCGATGCATCAACTTGGGCGCACCAGAGCACCGCGGCAACTTTCCGCGTCTTTCTCATCTCCAGTAAGTCTTCTGTTCTTTTCAACACAGATCTGCTCTAGGGTTTCATGTTCTTCTAGTGTTCATCGCCTGTTTCATGTTCATACGATAGCTCCTAGATGCATCTGTGAATCCTTGCTCTGTGTGGCGGTAGGTTTTAGCATCCGCCTTCAGTTTTATGCCTCAAGACCATAGATCTATATATATCTCTGCCCATTGATTCAGTACTGTTCTTTTTTTGAACCTTGAATATTTTCCTTCTTTTCTGAACTTGCTTCAGATCCGTCGCTGTAGAGAAGTCTTATGAAATCTGTTTCTGTAAACTTACTCATCTGCTTCAATGTTTAGACCAGGCGGTTTAACTTTGTAGAAAAAATTTGCCAAACCGATATATACCATTAGTCCCCTTGTTGAACCGCCAGATGTTGTTGCTTCATAAAACTCCGGTTTAGATAGATCTGTCTCCGGTTTAACATTGCACATACCAATGTACCTTAATCAATGCATTTTTGAACCGGGATCATCTACCTTGTAGATTTCATCATGGCCAAGCAAGTATATGAGTGCAACTGGGTTCCTTCTCGCGTCACAGAGGCTCAACTAGACGATTTAGTCCTGATCGGCGCCTTAGGCAGCAAAGATACCATCCATTGGAGGGCTCCTGGCAAAGAATGCCCCCCCACACCTCAAGAAGGAGAGGTCGTCGTTTTCGTAGATCACTTAGCCCGGGGCTTTAAGCCACCCGGTTCTAAATTTTACCGGGACGTTTTAGCCGATTTTCAACTCCACCCACAAGACACTGGTCCCAACTCTGTTACAAACATGTGTCACTTCCAAGTGCTCTGTGAGGCGTTCTTTCAAGAGGAGCCCACAGTGGAGTTGTTCAGAGACTGTTTCCATCTAAACCGCCGTACTGAGTTTTCTGATGGTTCCAATACGGAATTGGGCGGTGTGGCGATTCAGAAAAGGAAAGAGGTCACATACCCTCATGCCAAGCTGCATAGCCACCCCAAAGAGTGGAATCAAACATGGTTCTATTGCAAACACACCTCCCCTGCTGGTGAAAATCCTTTGCCTGGCTTTCGTCCGGAGCAGCTTAGCAATACACACCCCTTTCCGCAAAGGTTGACTGCCAAAGAGAGAAGCAAATACGCTCCTCAACTGTCCAAGCTCAGAGCCTTTATGGCCAACGGTTTAACAGGGGTTGATCTCACTCGCTGTTGGATATCATGGAGCATACAACCCCTTAGTCAGCGCTCCAGTTTGATGTGCGAGTATACTGGAAGTGTTGATGACCCACTGCGACATGCCAACATCCAGATCACCGATGAAGAAATCACAGAGGCTGTGAATAAGATGCTGAATGAACCGGAACACATCTGTGCTAAAACCGGCCTGCTTCCCTTTTGTGCCACCAACAAACCGCCAGCTGTAAGAGTTTGATTTTTCTTTTTGCTGAATCTATTATTGATATATCTGGTCATTGTTTAATATCAGTGTCTGTGTAACCAGGGCAATGATCCGTTTTGGAGCAAGAAACTGCCGCAGGAAAAACCAGAAAAACCAGACAAACCGGAAAGAGCAACCCAGCAAAAGACTAAAGCTGTGAAGAAGACTGCCCATAGGAAAAGAACCACTGCATCCTCTAATCCAGCCCCTGATGATGATGTGGATAATCCGGACCTTGAGGTAGGGCTTGACTCACTTGGCTTATTTTTCATGCATCTTATTGATGATGATATTTGTCAGGATGATGCCGAAGCCAGCCATACTGATGCTGTAGAGGTAATTATTCTCTCTTCCGATTCAGAACCTTTGCCTTCACTAAAAATCCATCAGGCAAACCAGAAAGTTAAATTTTCTCATCCTCTTGCTTATTTGGATCCCAAATTTCTTATGAAGACCCAACAGCACGAAGCTCGTCGCACAACCCGGCACAGCGGCCAGGTAGTTACCTCTGCCGGTTTACCGAACAGTCCGGTTCGGAAACGCCTTTCAGAGGTCTCTAATTTGCTTGTCAGTGCTTGTCCTAAAGCGGGCTGCTTTCGTCAACCTCTTAATCCATCTGACTCCGATTACCAGGTTACTTCCCACTCATCCTCTGGCGAGTCATCGGCTACTCAGCTGCCACCGCTCAAAACGGTGCTTGGGTAAGTTATACTTATCATAATATTTGCAGTACATTACTTTGGAACATATGTTGTATTTGATTTTGTTATTCCTTTCAGGGCCAAGCCTAGGCCAAGCAAGAAGGCTCGCCTGGACAAAGCGGCCGAAGAGGATGCCGTCCTTGAACCGGGCAAAACACCAGATCTTGAAGCGGCTATTCCTGAGGATGTACCCAATGATCCACCGCAGCAAGACGACGATCTTATTGCTGAAGAGAGACCTATTGATACCTCAAGTCCTGTCAATCAGCCCACAAGCTCCATCCGGATTGAGAAATCCACCGGTCCGACAAAGCCTACTGACAAGCCAACAGCCCAGTGCAAACCGGCGATGCCAAGGATGATGAGGTTGTCATTACTGGCATTGGCCATACAGAGCCAAGCAATCCTGTCGCTTTGTCCAAACATACTGCCAAGGAAGAATTTGCTGCCTTTGGCAAAGGCAAGTGGAATGCTGATCTGGCAACTTACGCTGCTCTGAACGCCCAAGATATCCATTCCGGCTACCTGAACCGGCTGTATACCAGTCGTGACTATGAAGCCGGTCTAGTTAACATGATGAAAGATAAGTATGAGGTAACTTCCATATGCTCTTTCCTGCTTGTATATTTCAATTCTTGTTGACGCTCCTAGCCCCCGAGGGCCGGTTTGTAATCTTCTTTCAAACCGGGACTTACTAATATAAATCTTAATGCTTTGAAATTCGCTGATGTAGTCCCCAAGGGCCGGTTCAACTTAGCGTAGTTAAACCGGGACTTTAAGTAATTGAGATCACTGTATCAGAATCAAACCGAGCAAATAGCCATTAGCCCCCAAGTGCCAAGTTGAATACTTGTATTGATCTTGGGACTTTGTAAGCAATTGAAAGATGAAGATCGAATATGCATTAGCCCCCAAGTGCCAAGTGCATAACTTGTTATGTGGTTGGTACTTCAATCCTTGTACCGTTTTGCTGAATCATATAACTGTCTGCATGCAGGCTGAGCTGAAGACGAAAGAAAGCCAAGTCGCCGATCTCCAAGAAAATCTGAAATCCCAACAAGCTGAAACCTCCAAAGCAAAAGAGGAATTAACCAGCGCTATAAGCGCCATGGAACAGCTTAAGGAGAGCTTCAAGAAGAAGCGGGCGGATTGGGCCACTGAAAAATCCGCTTTAATCAAACGAGCAAAAGATGCCGAGGCTGCACTAAAACCGGTGGCGGATGAACTGACCAGCATAAAGCAGCACGTGCATGCCATGACCACTGCTATCTTTGGTAAGCCAGTTTGACTTCTGAATTGATTCTGCCGTCTTACAGAGCTGCCAGTTTGTTAACCCTTTATGATATTTCAGGGACACGCATTGGTCACTTGGGGTCAGATGTGCAGAAGAAATTGAAAGCCGCCTATACATTGATCGAACAACTGTACACTGGTGCACAGCATATCATCTGTACTGCATCCCACAACAAACCGGCGCCCACTTTGATTCAGGACACTCTGATGAAACTGTCGGTGCGTCCTGCCCGGGTTGAAGAGCTGAAGAAATCTGCTGCTCGAACCGGTGCGATCAATGCCTTAATCCGGTTAAAAGCTTGGGTGCCGGATTTTGATCCTATTGAAGCGGCTCAGGGCTATCCCAGCTTGAAGGAAGACGGGCCAGAGTTTAGTGAAGCGGATCTGCGAGCAATAAACCGGGAGGTGCGTCCGCTAGCTTGTCAATTGGCTGAAGAAGCAGACTTGTCTCATTATCAAGCCCAATATGACAATCAAAACAAGCGAATAGCTGCACCAATTCATGAAGTGGAAAATCTTATCCCTCCAATCCGTAAGCATACTTACGCTCCCGATATCTACCCGTCATTGCTGATCCATGATGAAGCTGTCTTTCAAGCATTAATGGGAATCGACTGGACAACTGTTGATTTCCAGCCGCTGGGTAGAGAAACTGAAGCTGAAGTAGCGCGGGATGACCCACAACCATCAGGCCAGGCTGGTGGCCAAGCTTTAACCGGAAGCCGGTTTAAAACTGCTTCTCCCTTGCGAAAAACAATGATCTTATTGTCGGCACCGTGTTGCCTTGTAATAGGCTAGCTGATACTGTTGATGTTGATATGCCTTCGTGCATAATTACTGCAACTTGCTCTTCCTTTGGGTGATTAACTTTCCAAAGTACTTTCTGTAATAAAAAATCTTAAAGTGCCACCGCGGTTGTACCGTCAGGCGGAATATGATGTCTGCATACATGAAATCAAAACATCCGAAATTTTTAAGTATATGACCAAATCTTTGAGATACATAATACCTGCTATCGTTGGGCATGAAGCTGGCTTAGCCAATCTTGAAACGGAGGTTTCATAAACCCACACTGTTGGAGGAGATAGCAGCTCCTGTATATATATAATGCCGGTTTACCATGTAAACCGTGCCGGGTTATAATAAAACATCGTGTTACTCCGTAATAGGATGTTAACAAAAAATCAAACTGGGCAAATAGTCTCCGGATTAAAAATGAACCGTGTTCCGTCAATTGACAGTGTGAACCGGTTTTAAAATGTTGTCGGTTTAGAAAACGCAACCAAAAGAAAGAAATATCTATCAAAGAAAATTGTGAAGCAAAGGCAATGATAAAACCATTTGCAAAAAGAGGCTTATTTGAGCCGATCAGATGGCGTTACCATGGTCGGCCATGACCAAGCTCCCGATAGGTGTAGCTATGGTTCAAGTCAGCCAGGTCCCCAAATGAAACCGTGGCATGTATGCCGATCAAGTGGCATGGCAATGGTTCGGGTTCGACCAAGCCCCCAAGTGATTCAGTGGCCTTAGGCCGATCAAGAGGCGTGACTGGTTCAGACGTGACCAAGTCCCCAAGTGATCTGGTGGCTCTCGCCTATCAAGAGGTGTTGCATTGGTTCGGAGACGACCAAGCCCCCAAGTGATATAACATGATGCTTTTTGAAAAGCTAACTCAAGGGGTAAACCGGAGGCCGCTTTAGAACAACTCCGTGTAACCACACATGATGTAAAAGGATAGATACCCCGCTTTAGCTGAGGTTCCGGTTTATTATATTTAATCATAATATATACATCATCGTAATATGTACACAAGTAGAGCCAATGGCTCAGGTATAGTAAGGTCGAAGATGAGCTATGTTCCACGGCCTGTTGGTCTCCTCCTCTGACGTGTGTGAGTCTTTATGCTCTCGAATATCGATTAGATAGTATGACCCGTTGTGCAGATTCTTGCTGACCACGAAAGGTCCCTCCCAAGGTGGGGATAGCTTATGCATATCAGTGTGATCTTGGATGAGCCGAAGCACCAAATCTCCTTCCTGAAAGGTTCTGGTTCTGACTCGGCGACTGTGATAACGACGAAGATCCTGTTGGTAAATCGCCGAGCGGGCGGCTGCTATGTCACGTTCTTCATCCAACAGGTCCAAAGCGTCTTGTCGTGCTGTCTCATTGTCCGCTTCGACATAAGCCGCCACACGGGGTGAGTCATGACGGATATCACTGGGGAGAACCGCCTCCGCTCCGTAAACCATGAAGAACGGTGTGTATCCTATTGATCTGTTGGGTGTAGTATTGATGCTCCATAACACAAATGGTAACTCTTCTACCCAACAACCCGGTGTTCTCTGCAAAGGAACCATAAGCCGGGGCTTGATGCCTCTCAAGATCTCTTGATTAGCCCTTTCTGCTTGACCATTGGACTGTGGGTGTGCCACCGATGCAACATCGAGCAGGATGTGCTGCCGTTCACAGAACTCCTTCATGGCACCTTTGGACAAATTGGTACCATTATCTGTGATGATACTGTGTGGAAAGCCAAACCGGAAAATCACTTTTTTGATGAACTGAACCGCCGTGGCCGCATCACACTTGCTAACAGGTTCTGCCTCCACCCACTTTGTAAACTTGTCAACCGCCACCAGGAGGTGGGTCTTTTTATCTTTGGACCTTTTGAAAGGCCCAACCATATCCAGCCCCCAAGTCGCAAACGGCCAAGTAATTGGAATCATTCTCAATTCTTGAGCCGGCACATGAGCACGCCTTGAAAACTTTTGGCAACCATTACATCGTCTGACCAGATCCTCCGCATCAGCATGAGCAGTTAACCAATAGAAGCCATGGTGAAACGCTTTAGCCACCAGAGATTTTGAACCGGCATGGTGACCACAATCTCCTTCGTGGATCTCACGTAAAATTTCACGGCCTTCTTCAGGAGACACACAGCGTTGAAACGCCCCTGATACCCTGCAATGATGCAACTCGCCGTTGATAAAAGTCATGGACTTGGATCGCCGGATTATCTGTCGGGCCAGAGTCTCATCCTCTGGTAACTCGCCCCGGTTCTTGTACGCCAGGTAAGGAAGCGTCCAATCCGGAATAACATGAAGAGCTGCCACCAATTGAGCCTCCGGATCAGGAATAGCCAAATCCGCTTCACCAGGGATCTTGACCGATGGGTTGTGCAGCACATCCAGAAAAACATTGGGCGGGACCGGTTTGAGCTGAGAACCCAACCGGCTTAAAGCGTCCGCCGCTTCATTCTTCCGCCGGTCCACGTGGTCCACCTGATAGCCTTTAAAGTGACCTGCAATAATATCCACCTCACGACGATATGCTGCCATGAGTGGGTCCTTGGAGTCCCAAGTGCCAGATACTTGCTGAGCCACAAGGTCCGAGTCACCGAAGCACTTAACTCGACTTAGATTCATCTCCTTAGCCATCCGGAGACCGTGGAGCAAAGCTTCATACTCAGCTGCATTGTTAGTACAAGGGAACATTAAGCGGAGAACGTAACAAAACTTATCACCTCGTGGGGAAGTTAATACGACTCCAGCCCCCGAGCCTTCCAATTTCCTGGATCCGTCAAAATGGATGGTCCAATATGTGTGATTCGGCTTTTCTTCAGGTGCTTGCATTTCCGTCCAGTCATTGATGAAATCAACAAGTGCTTGAGACTTAACCACCGTCCGAGGCACATACTTTAAACCGTGCGGCCCAAGCTCTGTAGCCCACTTGGCAATCCGGCCAGTCGCTTCCCGGTTCTGGATGATATCCCCCAAAGGAGCAGAACTGACCACCGTAATTGGGTGCCCTTGGAAGTATTGTTTAAGCTTCCTGCTTGCCATAAAAACTCCATACACCAGCTTCTGCCAATGCGGATACCTTTGCTTGGACTCAATGAGTACCTCGCTGATATAATAGACCGGACGTTGAACCGGATGCGCCTTACCTGCCTCCTTTCGCTCCACCACAATAGCCACGCTGACTGCACGAGCATTAGCAGCAACATATAGCAGTAACGGCTCCTTGTCAATGGGAGCGGCAAGCACAGGCGGATTGGCCAATTGCCGCTTTAAGTCCTCAAATGCTTCATCAGTAGTGGAACTCCAGACGAACTGATCTGTCTTCTTCAACATCTGATACAAAGGGATTGCCTTCTCACCAAGGCAGCTGATAAACCGGCTTAACGCGGCAATCCGGCCTGCCAGGCGCTGAACATCATTGATACACTTCGGTTTAGCCAGGGAGGTGATGGCTGCAATTTTCTCCGGATTAGCCTCAATTCCCCTGTTGGACACCAAAAAACCCAATAACTTGCCCGCCGGTACACCAAAGACACACTTGTCCAGATTAAGCATCATCTTGTACGTCCTCAGGTTATCAAAGGTTTCCTTCAAATCGTCAACCAGAGTCTCCTTCTCCCTGAACTTAACCATGATATCATCCACGTAAGCATGTACATTACGGCCAATCTGCTTGTGAAGACAATTTTGTACACACCGTTGATAAGTTGCCTGGGCACTCTTGAGCCCTAAGGGCATAGACACATAGCAGAAGGCTCCAAAAGGAGTTATGAATGCCGTCTTCTCCTGGTCCTTAACTGCCATTTTGATCTGATGATAGCCAGAATATGCATCCAAAAAACTTAAACGCTCACAACCTGTCGTAGCATCAATAATTTGATCAATACGGGGGAGGGCAAAAGGATCTGCTGGACAAGCTTTATTAAGATCTGTGTAATCCACACACATGCGCCAGGTGCCGTTTTTCTTAAGGACTAGCACCGGATTGGCAAGCCACTCAGGGTGAAAAACTTCAACAATAAAACCAGCTGCTAAGAGCCTGGCTACCTCTTCTCCAATCGCCTTGCGTCTTTCTTCATTAAACCGGCGGAGGAACTGTTTCACCGGTTTGTATTTAGGATCCACATTAAGGGTGTGCTCAGCGAGTTGCCTCGGTACACCTGGCATGTCAGAGGGCTTCCATGCAAAAATGTCCCGATTCTCACGGATGAACTCGATGAGCGCGCTTTCCTATTTCGGATCCAAGTTGGCACTGATGCTGAACTGCTTGGACGAATCGCCTGGTACGAAGTCAACAAGCTTAGTTTCTGCTGTCGATTTGAACTTCAGGGCCGGATCATGCTCCGTAGTTGGCTTCTTTAATGGAGTCATGTCTGCCGGATCAACATTGTCCTTATAATACTTCAGCTCCTCGGTGGCACAAACCGATTCTGCGGAGGCCGCATCTCCTTCCTCGCACTCCAAAGTGATTTTACGGCTTCCGTGAACCGTTATTGTCCTCTTGTGACCCGGCATCTTGAGCTGCAAATACACATAACAGGGCCGTGCCATAAACTTGGCGTAGGCCGGTCGCCCAAATAGGGCGTGATATGGACTTTGGATTTTCACCACTTCAAACGTCAATGTCTCCGACCTGGAATCATAATCATCTCCAAAGGCCACTTCCAGAGCTATCTTACCAACAGGATACGCTGATTTGCCAGGTACCACACCGTGGAACACCGTATTAGACGGTTTGAGATTTTTATCTGTTAGTCCCATACGACGGAAGGTCTCATAGTACAAGATATTAATGTTGCTCCCTCCATCCATGAGCACTTTGGTGAACTTGTAACCTCCCACCTGAGGCGCCACCACCAGAGCCAACTGACCCGGATTATCAACCTGGGGAGGGTGATCCTCTCTGCTCCATATGATTGGCTGTTCAGACCAGCATAGATAACGGGGCACAGCCGGTTCAACAAAGTTGACTGCCCGCCTCTGAACCTTCCGGTCTCGCTTGTCCAAGCTAGTGGTGAAGACATGGTACTGCCCACTACTCAACTGCTTTGGGTTGCTCTGGTAACCTGACTGTTGCTGCTGTTGGTTGTAACCACCCTGGTTGTTCTGATTATTTTGATTATTATGTCCGCCCGGATTACCATTAAATCCTGAACCGGAATTTCCTCCACCGAAACCCGGCCCGGATCCTGAACCACCGCCGGAGCCGTGATCATATCGGAAAGCATTAGAATTCTTGAACTCCTGCATAATGAAGCAATCCTTCCAAAGGTGGTTGGCTGGCGCCTCCTTCGTCCCATGTCTCGGACAGGGCTGGCTCAGTAGATAGTTTAGGCGGTCCGGGTTAGGGTTGGGTGCCCCACTGCGATTTGGCGGTTTACCCCTGGATCGCTGGCCCTTGTCATGCGCGTTTGTATTAGCCACAAAGTCCATGTTACCATCCGCTTTACGCTTGCCTCCACCACCATTGCCTGCCCAGTGATGCTGCTGACCTTTGGAGTTGTTGTTCCTCTTTCCCTTCCCTGCCTTGTCATCATCAGATTCGGGATCCTTGGTACTATCAGAATCAGCATACTTTACCAAAGCAGCCATGAGGGTCCCCATGTCAGTGCAATGGCGCTTCATCCGTCCCAACTTCAGCTTTAGGGGCCCAAACCGGCAGTTGCCTTCTAGGGTTAAGACTGCGGTGTCAGCGTTGATGCGGTCTGATGAATGCAACACTTGTGAGACCCGGCGCACCCAATGAGTCGTCGATTCTCCTTCCTCCTAGACACAGGCAGCTAAGTCTACTATCGACATGGGCTGCTTACATGTATCCTTGAAATTATTGATAAACCGGGCTCGTAATTGGGCCCATGAACTGATAGAATTGGCCGGTAAGCTTTTTAACCAAGTGCGGGCCGTTCCTTCAAGCATCATGGTGAAGTACTTTGCACATGCCGCATCATCCACATCCAGCATCTCCATGGCCATCTCATAGCTCTCCACCCATGTCTCCGGGGGTTGATCCGCCATGTAATTTGTACCTTGCGCGGGCCCTTGAAATCCTTGGGCAGGCGCACATTGCGTAAAGCGGGGACAAGGCAAGGCACCCCCAAAGATCTAGAAGTAACACCGGGTTCGATCGAGATAGTTGGACGAACTGGCGTAAGCTGCCGAGCCTGATACTGTGCGGCTAACTCGGCCTCCCTGCGCGCTCGGGCCCGGTCCACCACTTCCTAAGCGTTATCAGCACCACCCGCCGGGTTGTTACCATGGGGTGCTCCACGTCGTTCATTACTTGACACTGCCGGTTCATCCATATGCCTGCTATAGCTCCGGCTTGGACGGGGGGTCGAGTGGATCCGGTCGCGGCTGTACGAGTATGCTTCCTGTTGGACCAAAGATGTCCTCAGAAGCTCCTTGACCCACCGCGTCTCTACTGCCTGTGGTGAGTCACCTTCGATTGGAATGGCCTCCAGCCGTGCAGCAGCGGCAACGAGATTGTCCATCGGGTTGGAGTAGTGACCCAGAGGTGTCGAAACAGCCTGAGGTATAACGGTATTTTGACGAGGCAGATCCGTCCGACGGGGCTGAACCGGCGCGCCGGTCGCAGGGGCTTCCGCCCGGTTTACCTCCAGCGGATTACTGGTTCCTGCTCCTAGGGTGTTGAAAAGGTCTCTGGACTCGAAAACCGAAGGCAAACGGGATCGGTACTTCCTCCTCATGACTTCATGTGACGCGTTTTGGTCCAACATGAGCCTGTAGGCTTGTGCGTCTAAAGCGGCCCGCTCTGTGGTCATCCTGGCATCCTCAGCTGCCAGGTCTGCCTTGGCCTGGGTGATCTGCTCCTTCACCTTTGCTATCTCCGTGTTGTGGGCGTCCTGATCCGCCGGGTTAGCTTCTGCCATGAGCACGGCCAATGTATCAAACAGATCTGATAGAACTTGAGCCGGCGGGCGTACAGAGCCTCCTGCCCCGGCAGCCGTCGCTGCTACTGAACCGGAGGTCATTGGCGCAGCGGTCGAAGAATGAAGTGCTGCTTGTGTGCCAGCCATGAATATTCCAAATCGGTTGGGTAGATCAGAGGGGTCCGAAATACTATCGCCATCGGAACAGCCCCCAATCCGGCCATCTTGTACCTGATATAGAGATTCGGTTTCTCCGGTTGATGACTCATCGCCGGAGTAAATGACTGTCTCGCCGCCAGATCTCGATCCATCCTCATGACCTCCTCCATGGATGACTCCCACGAAGGCACGCTTCATGGCCGGTTTAACCCGGGCAGATCGCGCATGCTGAGCCGTTTCGACGAGGTCGGTGCAGATATCCGTCTCAGGGCCCGGTTCTTCGATCTTGCCGATGAAAACGTGTATGCCACCAAAGGGGACCCGGTACCCGTACTCAACTGAGCCAGCCTTGGGGTCCCAGCCTGCATCGTCGATGTAAAGCTTGTCGCGACGACTCTTAGTCATCCGGCCTGCGGCTTAGCCCTCGAGTCCTTCAAAGCGGCCCTCCAAGAACTTGAAACCATCGCGCGATAGCCCCACGGTGGGCGCCAACTGTCGTGGTTTTGTCACGGCAGATGTCCTAGAGAAAGGACTTAGTCGTGGAGCCATCGGGACGGGTTAGCTTGAAGGGGTTAAAGCGGACACAGGGACGCAAGAGAGTTTATACTAGTTCGGCCCCTTCAATGAAGGTAAAAGCCTACGTCTAGTTGTGATGGAATTGATGGGGTTTCGATGACTAGGGAGCAAACAAGCTTCGCCTAAGTCTCGAGTTGTTGTCTGTTGTCCTTGAACCACCGCCGGGTCATCCCCTTATATACATGGGTGACGCCCGTCGGTTCACAGAGTCCCAATACCGGCTCATAGATGTGTCCGGTTTGGTCTCTACTTATTCCTAACTTACAATGCAAGTTAAATACCAATGCCGGTTTATGGCTACAAGCCTTGAACCGAGTATGGGCCTTTAGCCCACATCTACCCTCATGGGCTTTAACATACTCAACTACTGATGAAGTCAACCCGGCCTGTCCTGACCGGTTTACGCCCAGTAGTGATATGCCCAACACACTATGTTCTGAGATTGATGTTGCTATGACTTTTCTATGCTTAATGCTTGTCACTAGGGCCCGAGTGCCATGAATTCATATCTGAACCTATTATGTTTTCATCAATATATGAGAGTTCTTGATCCTATCTTGCAAGTCTATAGTCACCTATTATGTGTTATGATCCGTTAACCCCGAAGTGACAATAATCGGGATACTTACCAGTGATGACCGTAGTTTGAGGAGTTCATGTATTCACTATGTGTTAATGCTTTGATCCGGTACTCTATTAAAAGGAGGCCTTAATATCCCTTAGTTTCCAATAGGACCCCGCTGCCACGGGAGGGTAGGACAAAAGATGTCATGCAAGTTCTTTTCCATAAGCACGTATGACTATAGTCGGAAGACATGCCTACATTGCATTGATGAACTGGAGCTAGTTTTGTGTCACCCTAGGTTATGACTGTTACATGATGAACCGCATCCGACATAATTCTCCATCACCGATCCATTGCCTACGAGCTTTCCATATATTGTTCTTCGCTTATTTACTTTTCCATTGCTATTGTTATCATCATTACAAAATACCAAAAATATTACTTTTGCTATCGTTACCTTTTACCACCGTTATCACTACTATCATATTACTTTGCTACTAAACACTTTGCTGCAGATACTAAGTTTCCAGGTGTGGTTGAATTGACAACTCAGCTACTAATACTTGAGAATATTCTTTGGCTCGCCTTGTGTCGAGTCAATAAATTTGGGTTGAATACTCTACCCTCGAAAACTGTTGCGATCCCCTATACTTGTGGGTTATCAGGACTATTTTCTGGTGCCGTTGCCGGGGAGCATAGCTCTATTCTTTGAGTCACTTGGGATTTATATCTGCTTATCATTATGAAGAACTTGAAAGATCCAAGAACTAAGATTTATCTCTCAACTACAATGGGAGGTAAGGAACTGCCATCTAGCTCTGCACTTGATTCACCTTCTATTTTGAGTAAGCTTGCGACACCTAAACCTGCTTCTGCTATTAATTCTGATATGTTGCATGCTATTGATGATGCCACTTCTGCTATGCATGATACTTATGATGAAACTACTTCTATGCTTGATACTACTGTGCCAGTTGGTGAATTTCTTGATGAACAACTTGCTAGGGCTAGAGAGAATGAAATTATTGAAACTGATAATATTGATGAAAGTGATGATGAAGACTCCCCCTAGATATGAATTACCTGTTGTGCCTGAGGGCTATGTCATGGATGAAGAAACTGATAGAGATTTTCTTGCTTGCAATGAGAGGAGTGATCTTAAGAAATTATTAGCTAAGCTGAAACAAAAAACTCTGAATGCTTATGGACTAACCGATGCTTCCAGAGACCACCTGGATAGTTGTGCTGGTTGTGTTTTCAGGGAAATAACACCAGATGAAGCTGAAATTCTATTGACTAATATGTTGACTAATGAAAATAATTGGACACTTCCTGATCCAATTCCTGAATCAACTCCTAAGCCAACTCCGAAGAAAAGGGGTGTTTTATTTCTCAGTCCCGAAGATATGCAACAGGCAAAGAAATCTATGAAAGAAAAAGGTATTAAAGCTGAAGATGTTAAGAATTTACCTCCTATTGAAGAAATACATGCTCTTAATTTACCGCCTGTTGAAGAAATACATGGTCTTGATAACCCGACATAGGTAGTAAAGGTAAATTCTCTCTATAGATATGATAAAGCTGAAATTCCATTTACTAAGTTTGCTAGCCCATGCTTGGATGAGTTTGATAACTTTATGGTTAAGCAAGAAAACTTCAATGCTTATTTTGGTAGAGAATTAAAACGCAATGCTGATATGCTTGAACACTTGGGTGATTATATGGATAATTTTAAAGGTTAACTTAAACTTATTAGTAAACATGCTTCTATGGTTACCACTCAAGTAGAACAAGTACTTAAAGCTCAGAATGATTTTCTCAATGAATTAAATAGTAAGAAAAATGACAATGCTGTTAGAGTTATGACTAGAGGTGGTAAAATGACTCAGGAACCTTTGTATCCTGAGGGCCATCCTAAGAGAATTGAGCAAGATTCTCACAGAACTAATATAGATGCACCTACTCCTTCTAAAAGGAAGAAACAGAAAAATTATAGGACTTTGCATGCTTCTAGTGAACCTATTGATGACACACCTGAGAATCCCAATGATATCTCTATTTCTGATGCTGAAACCCAATCTGGTAATGAACATGAACCTAGTAATAATGTTAATAATGATGTTCATGTTGATGCTCAACCTAGCAATGATAATCATGTAGAGATAGAACCTGCTATTGATCTTGATAACCCACAATCAAAGAATCAACGCTATGATAAGAGAGACTTTGTTGCTAGGAAGCACGGTAAAGAAAGAGAACCGTGGGTTCAGAAACCCATGCCTTTTCCTCCTAAACCATCCAAGAAAAAGGATAATGAGGGTTTTGAGCGCTTTGCTGAAATGATTAGACCTATCTTATTGCGTATGCGTTTGACTGATATGCTTAAAATGAATCCTTATGCTAAGTATATGAAAGAAATTGTTACTAATAAAAGAAAGATACCGGAAGCTAAAATTTCCACCATGCTTGCTAATTATACTTTTAAGGGTGGAATACCTAAGAAACTAGGAGATCGAGGAGTACCAACTATACCATGCTCCATTAAAAGAAACTATGTTAAAACTGATTTATGTGATCTTGGAGCCGGTGTTAGTGTTATGCCTCTCTCTTTATATTGTAGACTTGATTTGAATAAGTTGACACCTACTGACATATCTTTGCAAATGGCTGATAAATCAACTGCTATACCTGTCGGTATTTGTGAGGATGTGCCTGTTGTGGTTGCAAACGTTACTATTTTAACAAACTTTGTTATTCTTGATATTCCCGAGGACGATAGTATGTCTATTATTTTTGGAAGACCATTTTTGAATACTGCAGGGGCTGTTATTGATTGCACCGAAGGCAATGTAACTTTTCATGTTAATGGTAATGAGCATACGGTACACTTTCCGAGGAAACAACCTCAAGTCCACAGTATCAACTCTATTGGAAAAATTCCATCGATTATTTTTGCAGGTTTTGAATTTCCTCTTCCTACTGTCAAGAAGAAATATGATATTATTATTGTTGGGAATGTGCATATCCCCGTTGAGGTAACCTAGTGTTATTCGAAAATTTTCCGGTTCCATGTTATTCGGAATGAGTTTGTTAACAAGACCTGATCAACCTTGTTAGTGGATTCCTTTTGATGAGCATGAGATGGATGAATTTAGAAAACACAACTCTCTGTACCCTCTTTTTAATTTCTGTTATTTATATTAAATAAAGAAAAAATAGTAATTTCTGCCTGTTTTCTAAATTATCCATGCAATAAAAAATACCCCAAAAATAAAAGTTCTCCAAATGCCCTAAAATTTAAATATGATTTTTCTAGAATATTTGAGAATATCTGGCACTGAAAACACAGCAGGGGAGCAAGCACCTGGCCACGAGGGTGGAGGGCGCGCCCCCTGCCTCGTGGGCCCATGATGACCCCCCCCCTCCACTTATTCCAGCTACCACACACTTCTTCTTCCTCCAACAAACATCACTAACCAGCTCAAACCCGAGTCCAGGCTCATTTTGATGCCATTTTCGATCTCCTTGCTCAAAGCACCTCTCACAAAACTGCTTTGGGGGATTGTTCCTTGGTATGTGACTCCTCCAATGGTCCAATTAGTTTTTGTTCTAGTGCTTTATTCATTGCATATTTTTGCTGCTTAGGTGACCCTGTTCTTGAGCTTGCATGTCAAATTTATGTGGCCAAAAGTAGTTTTGATGCATGATATTGCCTCTAGGCACTTGTAGGAGTAGTTGCTATCAATATTGTTGAGTTTGGTTCACTTTTATTTTGATGTTACTAAAATTTTTAGAAATTTTCAGAAAAAGATGAAGAGATTTTTGAGGGGCTCATCGAGCCGAAGCTCGAAGGATAAGCAAAGTGAGGAGGATAAGAGGCCCAAATATAATATTCCTCTCACCGCGGAGGTTCGGCCATGTGAATGGCCTTGTGATGATTTCTTGAGAGTAGCCGGGATTTATGATGATTTCTATGAATTGGCTGAGAATGCAGGCTTCACCGCCTTCCTCCACGACCGACGCGAACAGTATCTCTTACTCACCAATATCTTTATGCAAAACTTTAATTTTTGCTAGGAGCTCACCACCTACGGTAGAATTTTATTTATATGATGAGCATAAGGAGATGTCACTTCATGATTTTTGTCGGGTTTGTTTGATCCCTTTCGAGGGCAGCTTAGAGGAGCCACATCGTGATGATGTGGATGGGTCTATTGATACCATTACTGTAGGGGAAACAAGGAGGTTTCCGACGCACGAATTACTAGCATACACTTTCTGTTCTGCGTTACTTTGCTATATTTGCTAGTAGATGCTTAATTTGGCGTGGAAACTATGGAAACCTGAGTGCCCCTGATATTTTTATTTTGTGCCATGCCTTTTTCCGTGATGACACATTTAGTATGGGCTCTATTGTTGCAAAGCGGTTAAATCTGAATCGTACTAAGGGCCCCGTCCTTGGAGGCATCTTCGCCTCGTGCCTCACTTCACACTTTAACATACCTATTAGGCACTATGAGAAAGAAGAAAAATTGATGCCTCCTGTTTATCTAGATTACAAGAGTATGGTAGCACATGATTTTATTGTTAAGAATAGGGAAAGGGCGCTTAAGTACAAATTAATATTTGGTAAAAATCATCCTGAGACTATTACCTTGCCTGCTCCTTCCTTGTTTGATTTATCTGCAGGCAAGTACCTTGTTCCGTTGGAGGCCATTCACGCATACCGGAACCCTACATCAGCTACAGAGCCAGAGCCGGAACCACAATTTGATCCTCCATGATAGTCTGGTTACCAGTGGGATCCGGAGGTGATTGCCAACCAGTGGCAATCCGAGGCTTCTTCACAGTATGACCCCAACTATTACTTTGGATATCTGCCAGGCCAGCCGTGGTCATAGACCAACTTAGGTAAAAATCCTAAGCTTGGGGGAGTACGTATTTCTCATCGACATTACATTCATGTTCACACACTCATTGCTAGTTGTCGGTGCTCATACTTTTTCATTGTATCTTCCATGCTAGTTTATTTTCCTTTTTATGATTTCTTCTTGTGTGTTTAATAAACCTTAAGAAAACCAAAAAAAATTAGTTGTACCTTTTAATTAGTTTACTTTCCATGATTGTAGTTGTAATTAAAAACAAAACCCCAAAAGATTTCTCGTTCTTCTTTTGCTTGTTGGGAGCTTTCCCGTTTAAATAGTTTTATTTCTTTTCTTGTTCTTTGGGCGTCGAGAGGAGAAGACCATAATTAAAATATTAAAGTGGCTCTTATATGCATTATTGTTGATCTAACAAAGAGCCCATATTACCTTGTCTTCTCTCTTGAATTGAATGCCTGCAGATTCCAGCTTAGTCCAATGCACGTGCACTATTATTATTACCCACACTATTCGGTCGTGCAAGTGAAAGGCAATAATGATGATTATATGATGAACTTATTGAGATGAAAAAAAACTGGTATGAACTCGACCTCTCTTGTTTTTGTGAATATGATTAGTTCATCGTTCCTGATTCAGCCTATTATGAATAAACATGTTTGCAATGACAATTAGATATTATAGTTGCTTACGCCATGCTTAATTAGCTAGGAGCTTATAATGGTTTACTTTTCGTGCCAACATGCTATTAAAATGGTTGTGATGTGGTTTGATAGGGTGGTATCATCTTTTGAATGATTCGAGTGGCTTGACTTGGCACATGTTCATGCATGTAGTTGAAACAAAATATACATAACCTCTACGATATTTATGTTCATGGTGCATTATATCTTACTCATGCTTGCATTCGGTGTTGATTAATTTTAATGCATGTTCATGACTGTTGTCGCTCTCTATCTGGTCGCTTCCCAGTCTTTTGCTAGCCTTCACCTGTACTAAGCGGGAATACTGCTTGTGCATCCAATTCCATAAACCCCAAAGTTGTTCCATATGAGTCCACCATACCTACCTATATGCGGTATCTACCTGTCGCTCCAAGTAAATTTGTATGTGCCAAACTCTAAACCTTTAAATAAATATCCTGTTTTGTATGCTCGAATAGCTCATGTATCAACTAGGGCTGTCCGTATCTTCCATGTTAGGCAGGTTATTCTCAAGAGGAGTGGACTCCGCTCCTCACTCATGAGAAAATGACTGGTCACCGGGATGCCCAGTCCCATGCTTTATGCAAATAAAATCAAAATAATTGCAAACAAAACTCCCCCGGGACTCTTGTTAGTTGGAGGCACACGTTGTTTCGAGCAAGCCATGTATTGATGCTTGTTGGTGGAGGGGGAGTACAAACTTTACCATTCTGTTTGGGAACCGCCTATAATGTGTGTAGCATGGAAGATATCGCCATCTCTTGGTTGTTATGTTGACAATGAAAGTATACCGCTCAAAATATTATTCATATCTATTTCAAAACCGAGCTCTGGCACCTCTACAAATCCCTGCTTCCCTCTGTGAAGGGCCTGTCTATTTACTTTTATGCTGAGTCATCATCCTCTTATTAAAAATCACCAGTTGGAGAGCACCGCTGTCATTTGCATTCATTACTGTTAGTTTACAATGAATTACAATGTCTAGTCAGTCCTTGATCTTTAAAAGTGCTCTGCATTTATGTTTTGCGGTCTCACAAAGGGCTAGCGAGATACCATCTTGTTATATCATATCATGAATGTTTTGAGAAAGTGTTGTCATCCGATATTTATTATTATTGCTCGCTAGTTGATTATGTCATTGATATGAGTAAACATGAGACCTAAATGTTATTGTGAATATGGTTAGTTCATAATCTTTGCTGAAAACGTGAATGCTCGCTTTACATATTTACAACAACAAGAGCAAACAGAGTTTGTAAAAGTTTTTCTTTATCACTTTCAGTTTATCAACTGAATTGCTTGGGGGAGTGTAACATCCCAAATTTTCAATTTGGAATGTTATACATAGATCATCCATGCATATCATATTTTACTGCATTTCGTTTCATGATCCTCGAAATCCTAAGCAACTCAAGGACCCTCGGAGAGAGTTGGGGATTTCCCTGTTTTCATATTTGGGTTTTACCAAATATCGAAACAAGGATTTTTGGTTTTAATTATTTTTCTCTCCAAAAGTATTTCATGTTAAAATATATGAGAGGAGATAATCTGACTTCTCCAAAATAAATGAAATATTGGAGGAAAAATATTAAAATCATTTATTTGATTTTATTTGGATTTTATTTGCATTAGAAAAATTGCACGTTTTCAAAATTTCATTTTAGGGCCAAGAAAATGTTCATCTTGTTCTAAATATTTTATTTAGATGGCGAAAATTTATTTTGGCATTTTTAGATTTTTATTTTATTTTCTAGGATTTATTTTCTGTTCGGCGAAATTAAAAATAACTTCCAGCGCCCGACCGGACCGAAGCCCAGCCGAGCCAAGCCGGCCCAGCCCCGCACCACCGGCTTCCCCGTCCCGTGCCGCCGTCGGACTCGGAGGAGTCTGAGCCGCCACCGCCGCCTCGACCCCGTCCCCAAGTCGGAGCCGCCGTCGCCTCCCCCCTTTAAAAACCCACCCCGGGGCCCCCCTGGAGCCCCAAGTCGCCGCCGCCGCAGCCCTCGCCAGCCCCGCCGCCGCAGCCCCGCGCCGCCGTCTGCCGCCGCCCGCGCAGCTGCTGCCCCGCGCCGCCGAGCCGCCCCGCCGCCCCGCAAGCCCGCCGCCCGAGACCCGCCTCGCCGGAGTTGCCTCGCCAGAGAGGTAACGCACCGATCCGCCGTGCCCGGTTTTTTTCAAAGAAAACCGATTCAGTTTTTTTGAAACCCTAGTCGTTTTTTTCGGTTCGCCGGTTTTTCTTTTTGGTTTTCTTTTTAGCGGACGTTCGTCCGGACGTTCGTTTTAACGAACGGTTTTCGCCCGTTAGCTACAGATAATGAACGCTCGTTTGTTAGGCTGTTCGTCAGTTTTCTTTTATCTGATTAATCCGTGATTATTTTTTATCGCGATTTCTGATCCGATTTTCATTCTAATTTACCTTTTCGCTCGTTAGTCGGAATCAGGCGATTCAAGCGCCTAGATCTTCGTCTCGAGACCCTCTTTTCGTTTAACCAACTTGCACAAGTTTTTACTACTGTAAAATTTGAGCTAGGTCCAGATTAGTAAATGGATCTTGTTTCTTTCGCCGTTTGAGTTTCGTTGCTCCATTTGATTTGATTCTTTTTGCAAACCGGAGTTCTTAAGTTGAACTTTCTAGTTAGATCTTATTATTTGAGGTTTACCCGTGTTTTCTTTGCTTGATTGCTTATGTATGCTATTGGTTGTTTGCGATAGAATTCCCAGAGTGCGAAGCGTGTTATTTGGAGTCTGTAGGTTACGCGGATCGTCAGCAAGGCAAGTAACACATTGATCATACTCTTTCCATATCCAGTTTTTATGCATTAGTTTCAATCCTCAAACATTGCATGATTAGGATGTCATTAGCTTGTGGGTTGGGAAGTAGTTTTTGAGGTAGGAACCTATTGCCCTATTACTATCAAACCCTTGGGAGTTACTTCTATGCATTGATTATATTGCTATGCTATGCTATGCTCGTAGACGTGGTTTGGGTGAGTGAAATCCATGACAGATGTGAGATTGATAATTAATGGTTGAACTTAAGGTGGCAACTTAAAAACACATCTGGGTGGATTGAGGCACCTGGAGTACCCAGTGTTGCCTATATATTTCTGGAAATCCTGGAGTACCCGTGTGATCTTCCTATGGACCGCCACCCAAGCTCAAAGGGAACTGAGATTATTCATGCTAGAAACTTCCGTGTGCAACCACAAGCTATTATGGGCTCTAGCATAGTTGAGTAAGTTACGTGAAGCTCTTGAAGAGGTGGATCAGCAGGTAGTGGGTTTGTAGGTTTGGTATGGTCTGCTCGGAGTAGAGAGTCAATGTTTCTGAAAGACCGTGTCTCGGTCATCCGTTTCTCACACACCCTGTAGTGCGAGAAAATCTACGGAGGAGATCGAGTCTTGTGGGGAAAAGTGCACAAATCTCTGCAGAGTGTATAAACTAATCATGGTTAGTCGTGTCCCCGGTTATGGACAATCTTGAGTATCTAGTACTTGGAGTATCTTAAGTATCTCATCACTCTAAATTTATATTGTTGGGCTATTAATTACCTTAATTGGGATTGAGCTGGAGGAACCTTCTCAATGATGTTTCAACCACCATGATAGTTAAATTAAAATCTATTCCTTTGTTGTAGGGAAAAATTGGCTTTTCGCAAAAACTATAACCATAGAGCTTTCCACCAGCCAAATATGCATGTAGTGATAGCATTATTCTATTCTTGCTCTACTGTGTTATATTGCCAGCATATTCCATGTCCTGACCCGTTTTCGGGATGCAACGTATTATGTTGCAGACTTTTCAGACAAGGAGTAAGGTTCGTTAGGCCGTTGCCGTGCAGCTCAGCTATGCTGTTGGAGTTGATGGACTCACTTTATCTTCCAAGCCTTCCGCTGTTATCGTGTTAGATGGCCTTAAGCCATATTATTGTAATAAGTTCTCTTTTGAGAGATTCGATGTAATAAGTGTGTGATTGCTACTTTGTTATAAATCCTTCGAGTATTGTGTGTGTCAGCATTACCGATCCAGGGATGACACGGAAGCACAGAGACTTGACCGTTTGAGGTCGGGTTGCTACAGGGAGTTGATACGTCTCCGTCGTATCTACTTTTCCAAACACTTTTGCCCTTATTTTGGAATCTAACTTGCATGATTTGAATGGAACTAACCCGGACTGACGTTGTTTTCAGCAGAATTGCCATGGTGTTATTTTTGTGCAGAAATGAAAGTTCTCGGAATGACCTGAAAATCAACGGAGAATTATTTTGGAATATATAAAAAATACTGGAAGGATGATCCACGTCAGGGGGGCCTCCACCTGTCCACGAGGGTGGGGGTGCGCCCTACCCCCTGGGCGCGCCCCCTGCCTTGTGGGCCCCCTGACGCTCCACCGACCTCAACCTGGACTCCATATATTCACTTTCGGGGAGAAAAAAACCAGGCAGAAAGATTCATCACATTTTACGATACAGAGCCGCCGCCAAGCCCTAAACTCTCTCGGGAGGGCTGATCTGGTGTCCGTTCGGGGCTCCAGAGAGGGGAATCCGTCGCCATCGTCATCATCAACCTTCCTCCATCACCAATTTCATGATGCTCACCGCCGTGCGTGAGTAATTCCATCGTAGGCTTGCTGGATGATGATGGGTTGGATGAGATTTATCATGTAATCGAGTTAGTTTTGTTAGGGTTTGATCCTTGGTATCCACTATGTTCTGAGATTAATGTTGCTATGACTTTGCTATGCTTAATGCTTGTCACTAGGGCCCGAGTGCCATGAATTCAGATATCAATGTATTATGTTTTCATCAATATATGAGAGTTCTTGACCCTATCTTGCAAGTCTATAGTCACCTATTATGTGTTATGATCCGTTAACCCCGAAGTGACAATAATCGGGATACTTACCGATGATGAACGTAGTTTGAGGAGTTCATGTATTCACTATGTGTTAATGCTTTGGTCTGGTACTCTATTAAAAGGAGGCCTTAATAATCCTTAGTTTCCAATAGGACCCCGCTGCCACGGGAGGGTAGGACAAAAGATGTCATGCAAGTTCTTTTCCATAAGCACGTATGACTATATTCGGAATACATGCCTACATTACATTGATGAATTGGTGCTAGTTCTATGTCACCCTAGGTTATGACTGTTACACGATGAACCGCATCCGGCATAATTCTCCATCACCGATCCATTGCCTACGAGCTTTCCATATATTGTTCTTCACTTATTTACTTTTCCGTTGCTATTGTTATCATCACTACAAAATACCAAAAATATTACTTTTGCTATCGTTACCTTTTACCACCATTATCACTACTATCATATTACTTTGCTACTAAATACTTTGCTGCAGATACTAAGTTGTTGAATTGACAACTCAGCTGCTAATAGTTGAGAATATCCTTTGGCTCCCCTTGTGTCGAATCAATAAATTTGGGTTGACTACTCAACCCTCGAAAACTGTTGCGATCCCCTATACTTGTGGGTTATCAATGCATAGCAACGAGAGGGGAGAGTGTCGTTTACGTACCTTGGTAGACCGTAAGCGGAAGCGTTATGACAATGCGGTTGATGTAGTCGTATGTCTTCACGATCGACCGATCCTCAGTACCGAACGTATGGCACCTCCACGTTCAGCACACGTTCAGCTCAGTGACGTCCCGCGAACTCATGATCCAGTAGAGCTTCCGGGAAGAGCTTCGTCAGCACGACAGCGTGGTGACAGTGTTGATGAAGCTACCGATGCAGGGCTTCGCCTAAGCACCACTACGATATGACCGAGGTGGATTATGGTGGAGGGGGGCACCGCACACGGCTAAGAGATCAATGATCAATTGTTGTGTCTCCAAGGGGTGCCCCCCTCCCCGTATATAAAGGAGTGGAGGAGGGGGAGGGAGCCGGCCTCCTATGGCGCACCCCATGAGGAGTCCTACTCCCACCGGGAGTAGGACTTCCCCCTTCCAAGTAGGAGTAGGAGAGGAGAAGGAAGGGAGAGAAGAAGAGAAGAAAAGGGGGGCGCCGCCCCGCTCCTTGTCCAATTCGGACTAGAGGGGCAGGGGGCGCGTGGCTGCCCTGGCCGCCCCTCCTCTTCTCCCACTAGGGACCATTAAGCCCAATATACTCCCTGGGGGGTTCCGGTAACCCTCCGGTACTCCGGTATATGTCCGAAACCTCCCGAAACACTTCCAGTGTCAGAACATAGTCGTCCAATATATCGGTCTTTACGTCTCGACCCTTTCGAGACTCCTCGTCATGTCCGTGATCATATCCGGGACTTCGAACTACCTTCGGTACATCAAAACACAAAAACTCATAATACCAATCATCACAGAACTTTAAGCGTGCGGACCCTACGGGTTCGAGAACTATGTGGACATGACCGAGACATGTCTTCGGTGAATAACCAATAGCGGAACCTGGATGCTCATATTGGCTCCCACATATTCTACGAAGATATTTATCAGTCAAACCGCATAACAACATACGTTGTTCCCTTTGTCATCGGTATGTTACTTGCCCGAGATTCGATCGTCGGTATCTCAATATCTAGTTCATTCTCGTTACCGACAAGTCTCTTTACTCGTTTCGTAATACATCATCCCGTAACTAACTCATTAGTTACAATGCTTGCAAGGCTTATAGTGATGTGCATTACCGAGAGGGCCTAGAGATACATATTCGACAATCGGAGTGACAAATATCCTAATCTCGATCTATGCCAACTGAACAAGTACCATCGGAGACACCTGTAGAGCACCTTTATAATCACCCAGTTACATTGTGACGTTTGGTAGCACACAAAGTGTTCCTCCGGTATTCGGGAGTTGCATAATCTCATAGTCATAGGAACATGTATAAGTCATGAAGAAAGCAATAGCAATATACTAAACGATCAAATGCTAAGCTAATGGAATGGGTCAAGTCAATCACATCATTCTCTAATGATGTGATCCCGTTAATCAAATGAAAACTCATGTCTATGGCTAGGAAACTTAACCATCTTTGATTCAACGAGCTAGTCAAGTAGAGGCATACTAGTGACACTCTGTTTGTCTATGTATTCACACATGTACTAAGTTTCCGGTTAATACAATTCTAGCATGAATAATAAACATTTATCATGATATAAGGAAATAAATAATAACTTTATTATTGTCTCTAGGGCATATTTCCTTCAACAATAGGACAGCACCAAAATAAAACATACAACTCATACCAATCTAGATCATTAATCAACTCAAAGACAAAGGATATCTACTCAAAACATCATAGGATGGCAACACATCATTGGATCATAATATGTGGCATAAAGCACCATGTTCAAGTAGGGATTACAACAGGGTGCGGGAGCGTGGACCGCATAAAAGAGATGAGGATGGTGTTGTTGATGAAGACGATCACCGCGGCGATGATTCCCCTCTCGATGGCACTCCGACGCCACCGAGAGAGAGGAGGAGAGGTTCTCCCCCTTGTGATTCCTCCTCCATGGCCTCCCCCTGGATGGGGAGAGGTTCTCCCTCTGGTCCTTGGCCTTCATGGTTATGATGGCCCCTCCGGGATCCTCCTCCATAGCCTCCGGTGATGAAGGCCCCTGCTACGTCTTGAGCTTGCGTTGGTTTTCCCCGAAGAGGAAGGGATGATGCAGCAGAGTAGCGGAAGTATTTCCCTCAGTTTTTGAGAACCAAGGTATCAATCCACTAGGAGGCCACGCTCAAGTCCCTCATACCTGCACAAAACGATAGCTACTCGCATCCAACGCGATTAGGGGTTGTCAATCCCTTCACGGTCACTTACAAGAGTGAGATCTGATAGATATAATATTTTTGGTATTTTTGGTATAAAGATGCAAAGTAAAAAGTAAAGCAAGATTAAAGTGATGGAGATTGATATGATGAGAATAGACCCGGGGGCCATAGGTTTCACTAGTGGCTTTTCTCAAGAGCATAAGTATTCTACGATGGGTGAACAAATTACTGTTGAGCAATTGACAGAATTGAGCATAGTTATGAGAATATCTAGGCATGATCATTTATATAGGCATCACGTCCGTGACAAGTAGACCGAAACGATTCTGCATCTACTACTATTACTCCACTCATCGACCGCTATCCAACATGCATCTAGAGTATTAAGTTAAAAACAGAGTAACGCCTTAAGCAAGATGACATGATGTAGAGAGATAAATTCATGCAATATGAAATAAACCCCATCTTGTTATCCTTGATGGCAACGATGCAATATGTGCCTTGCTGCCCCTTCTGTCACTGGGAAAGGACACCGCAAGATCGAACCCAAAGCTAAGCACTTCTCCCATGGCAAGAACTACCAATCTAGTTGGCCAAACCAAACGGATAATTCGAAGAGACTTGCAAAGATAACCAATCATACATAAAAGAATTCAGAGAAGATTCAAATATTATTCATAGATAGACTTGATCATAAACCCACAATTCATCGATCTCAACAAACACACCGCAAAAAGAAGATTACATCGAATAGATCTCCATAAGAGAGGGGGAGAACTTTGTATTGAGATCCAAAAAGAGAGAAGAAGCCATCTAGATACTAACTATGGACCCAAAGGTCTGAGGTAAACTACTCACACTTCATCGGAGAGGCTATGATGATGTAGAAGCCCTCCGTGATGACGGCCCTCTTTCGGCGGAGCTCCGGAACAGGCCCCAAGATGGGATCTCGTGGATACAGAAAGTTGCGGCGGTGGAATTAGGTTTTTGGATCCGTCGCTGGTCGTTTGGGGGTACGTATGTATATATAGGAGGAAGAAGTACGTCGGTGGAGCATCGAGGGGCCCGCAAGGCAGGGGGGCGCGCCCCCCATCCTCGTGACCGCCTCTCCGATGCCTTGGCGTAGGGTCCAAGTCTCCTGGATCACGTTCGGTGAGAAAATCACGTTCCCGAAGGTTTCATTTCATTTGGACTCCGTTTGATATTCCGTTTCTTCGAAACACTGAAATAGGCAAAAAAACAGCAATTCTGGGTTGGGCCTCCGGTTAATAGGTTAGTCCCAAAAATAATATAAAAGTGGAAAATAAAGCCCAATATAGTCCAAAACAGTAGATAATATAGCATGGAGCAATAAAAATTATAGATACGTTGGAGACGTATCAGCCCCCTCCGACAGGGTGCCAGAGAGGGCCTAGATTGATTTCTCGTGGCTACAGAGGCTTGCAGCGGCGGAACTTCCGATCTAGGTTATTTTCTTGGGGTTTTTGTATTTATAGGAATTTTTGGCGTCAGTTTCACGTCAGGGGCGTCCCCGAGTCGTCCACGAGATAGGGGCCCACGCCCAGGGGGGTGGGGCGCGCCCCCACCCTCGTGGACGGCTCGGGACTCTTCTGGCCCAACTCTTTTACTCAGGGGCTTCTTTTGGTCCATAAAAAATCATAAAAAATTGGCATGTCAATTCGACTCCGTTTGGTATTCCTTTTCTGCAATACTCAAGAACAAGGGAAAAACATAAATTGGCACTAGGCTCTAGGTTAATAGGTTAGTCCCAAAAATCATATAAAATAGCATATAAATGCATATAAAACATCTAAGATGGATAATATAATAGCATGAATACTTCATAAATTGCAGATACGTTGGAGACATATCATCATCCCCAAGCTTAATTCCTGCTCGTCCTCGAGTAGGTAAATGATAAAATATATAATTTATGAAGTGTGAATGCTAGCAAGTGCATAAGTTTGATCAATGATAGTTCCAATCACTTTTTCTAACATCATTATATATCATAACAGTAGCTCAACTCATGAAACTTCTCATGATCAAGTAACAAGCTATTCACATGTTAAAGTATAGATCATAAACTTTCTTGAAAACTAACAAACCGCGCTCTTAGTCATCAAACAATTGCAATTCATCTTCTTTTCGGGAAGGGTCTATGTAAGAGCTTTGATTCAGCAAACTCCACATACTCAACTATCATTTAATCTTTCACAATTGCTAACACTCATGTGATATTTATGGGTTCAAAGTTTTAATCGGACACAGAGAAAGATAGGGGCTTATAGTTTCGCCTCCCAACCTTTTACCTCAAGGGTAATGTCAACAATAATAATTTATGAAAACCTACATCCAAGTGGATATATATATCCGGATCGCTCCAACACAAAGTGCTTGCCAAAGGAAAAAGTGTAAAAAGGGAAAGGTGATACGTCTCCAATGTATCTACTTTTCCAAACACTTTTGCCCTTGTTTTGGACTCTAACTTGCATGATTTGAATGGAACTAACCCGGATTGACGCTGTTTTCAGTAGAATTACCATGGTGTTATTTATGTGCAGGAGCAAACGTTCTCAGAATGACCTGAAACTTCACGGAGACACTTTTCAGAAAATAAGAAAAATACCTGCCAAAGATGAAGGCCAGGGGGGCCACCACCTTGCCACAAGGGTGGGGGGCGCGCCTGCCCCTTTAGGGCACGCCCCCCTACCTCGTGGGCCTTCTGTTGCCTCTCCGACTCCAACTCCACCTCCATATATTGAGTTTCGATGAGAAAAAAAATCAGAGAGAAGAAATCATCACGTTTTACGATACGGAGCCGCCACCAAGCCCTAAAACCTCTCGGGAGGGCTGATCTGGAGTCCGTTCGGGGCTCCGGAGAGGGGAATCCGTCGCCATCGTCATCATCAACCATCCTCCATCACCAATTTCATGATGCTCACCGCCGTGCGTGAGTAATTCCATCGTAGGCTTGCTGGACGGTGATGGGTTGGATGGGATCTATCATGTAATCGAGTGCTTGTCACTAGGGCCCGAGTGCCATGATTTCAGATCTGAACCTATTATGTTTTCATCAATATATGAGTGTTCTTGATCCTATCTTGCAAGTCTATAGTCACCTATTATGTGCTATGATCCGTTAACACCGAAGTGACAATAATCGGGATACTTACCGGTGATGACCGTAGTTTGAGGAGTTCATGTATTCACCATGTGTTAATGCTTTGTTCCGGTTCTCTATTAAAAGGAGGCCTTAATATCCCTTAGTTTCCGTAAGGACCCTGCTGCCACGGGAGGGTAGGACAAAAGATGTCATGCAAGTTCTTTTCCATAAGCACGTATGACTATATTCGGAATACATGCCTACATTATATCAATGAACTGGAGCTAGTTCTGTGTCACCCTAGGTTATGAATGTTACATGATGAACCGCATCCGGCATAATTCTCCATCACCAATCCATTGCCTACGAGCTTTCCATACATTGTTCTTCACTTATTTACTTTTCCGTTGCTATTGCTATCATCACTACAAAATACCAAAAACATTGCTTTTACTACTGTTACCTTTTGTTACCGTTACCACTATTATCATATCACTTGCTACTAAATACTTTGCTGCGGATATTAAGTTTCCAGGTGTGGTTGAATTGACAACTCAGCTGCTAATACTTGAGAATATTCTTTGGCTCCCCTTGTGTCGAATCAATAAATTTGGGTTGAATACTCTACCTCGAAAACTATTGCGATCCCCTATACTTGTGGGTTATCAAGGCCATTTTCTGGCGCCGTTGCCAGGGAGCATAGCTCTATTCTTTGAGTCACTTGGGATATATATCTGCTTATCATTATGAAGAACTTGAGAGATCCAAAAACCAAGATCTATCCCTCAACTACGAGGGGAGGTAAGGAATTGCCATCTAGCTCTGCACTTGATTCACCTTCTGTTTTGAGTAAGATTGCGACACCTACACCTGCTTCTGCTATTCGTTCTAATATGTTGGATGTTATTGATGATGCTACTTCTGCTATGCATGATACTTATGATGAAACTGCCTCTATGCCTGATACTACTATGCCACTTACTGATTTTCTTGATGAACAACTTGCTAGGGCTAGAGAAATTGAAAATATTGAATCTGATGATACCGATGAAAGTGATGATGAAGAACCACTTGCCATTCCTAAGGGTTATGTATTTGATCAAGATGCTTCTTTAGCCATTTTAGCTTGCAGAAATAGAACTGAACTTAAAAAATTATTAGCTAAATGGAGTAAGCAATCCCTAAATGATAGAATGAAACCTGACCCTGCTTTTGCTACTTCACCTATCTTTGTTACTGATAAGGATTATGAATTCTCTGTTGATCCTAATATAATTACTTTGGTTGAATCTGATCCTTTTCATGGCTATGAATCTGAAACTGTTGTGGCACATCTTACTAAATTGAATGATATAGCCAGCCTGTTCACTAACGATGAGAGAACTCGCTACTTTTATATCCTTAAAATATTCCATTCTCATTAAAGGGTGATGCTAAGATATGGTTTAATTCTCTTGATCCTGGTTGTGTGTGTAGTCCCCAGGATATGATTTATTACTTCTCTGCTAAATATTTTCCTGCTCATAAGAAACAAGCTATTTTAAGGGATATATATAATTTTGTGCAAATTGAAGAAGACAATCTCCCACAAGCTTGGGGGAGGCTTCTCCAATTACTTAATGCTTTGCCTGATCATCCTCTTAAGAAAAATGAAATACTTGATATCTTTTATAATGGACTAACCGATCATCCTCTCCAATTTCATAGTTGTGTTGGTTCTGTTTTCAGGGAAAGAACGCCGGATGAAGCTGAAATTCTATTGAATAATATGTTGACAAATGAAAATAATTGGACACCTCCGGAGCCAATTCCCGAACCTATTCCTAAACCAACTCCGAAGAAGAGGGTATTCTATTTCTCAGTCCTGAAGATATGCAAGAGGCAAAGAAATCTATGAAAGAAAAGGGTATTAAAGATGAAGATGTTAAGAATTTACCTCCTATTGAAGAAATACATGGTCTTAATTTACCGCCTGTTGAAGAAACATATAATCTTAATCCATTACCTATTGAAGAAACTCATGGTCTTGATAACCTGACACAGGTAGTAAAGGTAAATTCTCTCTATAGATATGATAAAGCTGTAATCCCATTTACTAAAATTGCTAGCCCATGCTTAGATGAGTTTGATAAATTTATGGCTAAGCAAGAAGATTTTAATGCTTATTTTGGTAGACAATTAAAATATAATTCAAATATGCTTGGACACTTGGGTGATTATATGGCTAATGTTAAAGGTGAACTTAAACTTATTAGTAAACATGCTTCTATGGTTACCACTCAAGTAGAACAAGTGCTTAAAGCTCAAAATGATTTGCTCAATGAATTGAACAGTAAGAATAATGATAATGCTATTAGAGTGGCTACTAGAACTGGTAGAATGACTCAGGAACCTTTGTATCCTGAAGGCCATCCTAAGAGAATTGAGCAATATTCTCAGAGAAATAATATAGATGTACCTAGTTCTTCTAAAAAGAAGAAAAAGAAAAATGATAGGACTTTGCATGCTTCTAGTGATCCTATTGTTGAAACACCTGAGAATCCAAATGATATTTCTATTTCTGATGCTGAAACTCAATCTGGTAATGAACCTGAAACTAGTGGTAATGTTAATGATAATGTTCATAATGACGTAGAAATTGAACCTGCTGTTGATCTTGATAACCTACAATCAAAGAATCAATGTTATGATAAGAAATATTTTGTTGCTAGGAAACACGGTAAAGAAAGAGAGACTTGGGTTCAGAAACCCATGCCCTTTCCTCCCAAACCATCCAACAAAAAGGATGATGAGGATTTTGAGCGCTTTGCTGAAATGATTAGACCTATCTTTTTACGTATGCGATTAACTGATATGCTCAAAACAAATCCTTATGCTAAGTATATGAAAGATATTATTACAAAAAAGAGAAAGATACCGGAAGCTGAAATTTCCACCATGCTTGCTAATTATACTTTTAAGGGTGGGATACCAAAGAAACTTGGAGATCCAGGAGTACCCACTATACCATGCTCCATTAAAAGAAACTATGTTAAAACTGCTTTATGTGATCTTGGAGCCGGTGTTAGTGTTATGCCTCTCTCTTTATATCATAGACTTGATTTGAATAAGTTGACACCTACTGAAATATCTTTACAAATGGCTGATAAATCAACTGCTATACCTGTCGGTATTTGTGAGGATGTGCCTGTTGTAGTTGCAAACGTTACTATTTTAACGGACTTTGTTATTCTTGATATTCCCAAGGACGATAGTATGTCTATTATTCTTGGAAGACCCTTTTTGAATACTGCAGGGGCTGTTATTGATTGCACTAAAGGCAATGTCACTTTTCATGTTAATGGTAATGAGCATACGGTACACTTTCTGAGGAAACAACCTCAAGTTCATAGTATCAACTCTATTGGAAAAATTCCATCGGTTATATTTTGAGGTTTTGAATTTCCTCTTCCTATTGTCAAGAAGAAATATGATATTCTTATTATTGGGGATGTGCATATCCCCATTGAGGTAACATAGTGTTATTCGAAATTTCTCCGGTTCCATGTTATTCGGAATGAGTTCGTCGACAAGACTTGATCAACCTTGTTAGTGGATTCCTTTTGATGATCATGAGATGGATGAAACTAGAAGGCACAACCTTCTGAACCCCACTTTTACTTTATGTTATTTATATTAAATAAAATAAAATAAATATTTTTCTGTCTGTTATTTGATTATCCGTGCAATATAAAAATACCTCGAAAATAAAAGTTCTCCAAATGCCCTGAAAATTAAATATGATTTTTTCTACAATATTTGAGGATTTATGGAACTGAGAACACACCAGGGGGTCAACCACCTGCCCACGAGGGTGGAGGGTGCGCCCCCCCCTCTAGGGCGCGCCCCCTG
This sequence comes from Triticum urartu, assembly GCF_003073215.2. NCBI lineage: Eukaryota > Viridiplantae > Streptophyta > Magnoliopsida > Poales > Poaceae > Triticum > Triticum urartu. Next base: position 396,822,397 of record NC_053026.1, on the reverse strand, counting down.
CCTCGTGGGCCCCGGTGGCCCTCCTCCACTTATTCTTTCAGCCACACACTCCTTCTTCCTCCCCCAAACACGAAAAACCAGCTCAAACCCGAGTCCAAGCTCGTTTTGCTGCCATTTTCGATCTCCTTGCTAAAAGCACCTCTCACAAAACTGCTTGGGGAGATTGTTCCTTGGTATGTGACTCCTCCATTGGTCCAATTAGTTTTTGTTCTAGTGCTTTATTCATTGCAAATTTGTGTTGCTTAGGTGACCCTGTTCTTGAGCTTGCATGTCAAATTTATATGGTCAAAAGTAGTTTTGATGCATGATATAGGCTCTAGGCACTTGTAGGAGTAGTTGCTATCAATATTATTGAGTTTGGTTTACTTTTATTTTTAAGTTACTAAAAATTTCAGAATTTTTCAGAAAATGATGAGCAGACTTTTGAGGGGCTCATCGAGCCAGAGCTCGAAGGAAAAGGCACCGAAGCCTAAGTATAATCTGCCTCGCACCGCGGAGGTTCGGGCGTGTGAATGGCCTTCTGAGGATTTTTTAAGAGCAGCCGGGATTTATGAAGATTTTCATGAGTTGGCTCAGACTGCAGGCCTTACCGTTTTCCTCCACGACCAATGCGATCAGTATCTCTTGCTCACAAATACCTTTGTGCAAAACTTTCATTTTCAGTATAGGAACTCACCACCTACGGTGGAATTTCATTTATATGATGAGCATAAGGAGATGTCACTTTATGATTTTTGTCGGATCTGTTTAGTCCCTTTTGGGGGCAAGACAGAAGAACCACATCGTGATGATGTGGAGGGATTTATTAACACTATCACTGTAGGGGAAACAAGGAAGGTTTTCGATGCACGAATCACTAGCATACATTTTCCTGTTTTACGCTACTTTGCATTATTTGCTAGTCGTTGCTCAATTGGTCGCGAAAACTATGGAAACCTGAGTATCCCTGATATTATTATTTTGCACCACGGTTTATACGGTGATAACTCTTTTAGTATGGGCAACATTATTGCCAAACGGTTAAGTCTGAACCGTACCAAGGGCCCCATCTTTGGAGGCATCTATGCTATACGCCTAGCTGCACATTTTAACATACCTATTAGGCATGCTGAGAAGGAAGAAAAAGTGCTGCCCTGTGTTCATTTAGATTACAAAAGTATGGTGGCACATGATTTTATTGTTAAGAATGGGGAAGGAGAGCTTAAATATCAATTGTTTTTTAATAAACATCATCCTGAGACTATCACCTTGCCTGCTCCTTCTTTGTTTGATTTGACTGTAGGCACGTACCTTGTTCCGTTGAAGGCTATCCACGCCTACCGGAACCCTACACCAGCCGAGGAGCCAGAGCCGGAACCACAATATGATCCTTCACGACAGTCTAATTACCAGTGAGATCCGGAGATGATTGTCAGCCAGTGGCAATCTGAGCCTTCTTCTTCCTCATCACAGTACGACCCCAACAACTATTATTATGTATATCAACCAGGCCAGCCATGGCCATAGACCAACTTAGGCCAAAAGCCTAAGCTTGGGAGAGTACGTATTTCCCACCGACACTATATTCATGTTCACACACTCATTGCTAAATGTTGGTGCTCATACTTTTCCATTGTATTGTAACAGCCCAAATTTTCAATTTGGAATGTTATACATTAGACCATCATTTCATATCATATTTTATTTGCTTTTGGTTTGATCCTAGAAATTCTACGCAACTCAAGGACCCACGGAGAGAGTTGGGGATTTCGTCATTTTCATATTTGAGTTTTCTCAAATTTTGGGAATAGGTTCATTTGATTTTAATTATTTTATCATCAATTATTTCTATTACAAAAATATGAGAGAGGGAATAAAATGACTTTCCTAAAATAAAGAAATATTGAGAATTTAATAATAAAATCAAATAGGATTTTATTTCGGAGTTTTTCTGTATTTTATTTGAATTTAGGAAAATGTGCGTTTTTCAAAATTGCATTTAGGCCTAAAATAAATGTTCACCTTGTGCGGCTTGATTTTAGAAGCCCGGGCAAATTTATTTCGGGATTTTTGGAGTTCGTTTAGTATTTCTTTTATTTGTTTTTCTGCTCGGAATAATTTAAAAAAAACGCGAACCGACTTTGGGTCGTACCCGAGCAGGACTCCGCCCGGGGCAGCCTTTAAATAGCGCCGCCCCGAGCCGCCCCAGCCCACCGCGCCCAAAACCCTAGCCGCCGCCGCCGCCCGCCGCTGGAGCCGCCGCCCGAGGTAAAAAAAAGTCGCGGTTTTATTTTTTTTAGTTTTGTTTTTTTAAATAGATTGGTTTTTCCGATTTATTTATTTAGCGAGCGTTCGTCCGTTCGTTCGTTCTAGCGAACGTTCGTCGTTTTTCTTTTTCTCGGATTTAATCCACGATTTTTCTTATCGCGATTCCTGATTCGATTTTCGTTTTAGTATATCTTTTCGCTCGGTTATCGGAATCAGGCGATTCAAGCGCCTGGAGTTTTGTCTTGAAACCCTCTATCCGTTTAACCAACTTAAATAAGTTTTTTCCACTGTAAAATTTGTCCTAGATCCAGAACAGTAAACAAAGCCTGTTTCTTTTGCCGTTTGACTTTCGTTGCTTCGTTTGATTTGATTCTTTTTGCAACCCGGAGTTCTTAAGTTGAACTTTCTGGTTAGATCTCTTATTTGAATTTTACCTATGCATTAGATGAATACTTATTGTATGCTTGTTTGTTTGTCTGTGATAGAATACCCGGAGTGCGCCGCCTGTTACTTCGAATCTCTAGGTTTCGCGGATCATCAGCAAGGCAAGTAACACTTTGATCATACCTCCTACTACCCAGTTTTATTGCATTAGATCAATCCTCAAACATTGCATGATTAGTATCTAATTAAATTGTGGGATGGGCAGTAGTTGAGGTAGTACCTATTACATGTTATATTATCAAACCTTTGGGAGTTACTTCTACGTTTGCCTATTATGCCATGCTACGCTAGTAGACGTGGATTGGGTGAGTGATATCCATGACAGATGTGAGTTTGTTAATTAATGGTTTATCTAAGGTGGCAACTTAAACACACATCTGGGTGGATTGAGGTACCTGGGTATTCCAGGATTACCTATTTCTCTTTATGGACCTCCACCCAGGCCTAAAGGGATCATGAGATTTTTCATACTAGAAACTTCCGTGTGCAGCCACAAGCTATTATGGGCTCTAGCATAGTTGATTAAGTTGTGCGAACTCTTACAGGGTAGACTAGCAGATGTAGGGGAAAGTAGGTGTAACGGTCTATCCATCGTAAGGTGATAGCGCTTCTGAAAGACTATGTCTCGGTCATCCGTCTTCTCAAACACCATGTAGTGCGAGAAACCAAACGGAGGCGATCGAGTCTTATGGGGAAAAGTGCGCAAACCTCTGCAGAGTGTATAAACTAATTATGGTTAGCCGTGTCCCCGGTTATGGACAGCTTGAGTATCTAGTACTTGGATTATCATGTGAATCTCAACATGTTACTCTAAAAATTAATTTTGTTGGGTTTTGTTTAATGATGATGCTTAATTGGGATTGAGGATGCTGTCAACCATTCTCAATGTTTAACAACTACCATGATAGTTAAATAAAATTTATTCCTTTGCAGTAGGGAAAATTTGGCTTTATGCAAAACTTTAACCATAGAGCTTTCCACCAGCCAAATATGCATATAGAATAGCTGTTTCATTCCATTACTCTCTATGTGTTACTTTGCCAGCATATTCCATGTGCTGACCCGTTTCGGGCTGCAACGTTAATGTTGCAGACTTTTCAGATGACGATTAAGGAGTTTTTAGGTCGTGGTTCTATACTCAGTGATGCCGTTGGAGTTGATGGACTCACTTATCTTCCAAGCCTTCCGCTGTTATCGTTATTAGATGGCCTTAAGCCATATTTATTGTAACAAGTTCTCTATTGAGACACTCGATGTAATAAGTGTGTGATTGCTACTCTGTTATAAATCCTCCGAGTACTGTGTGGTGTCAGCATTACTGATCCAGGGATGACACCTGAGCACAGAGATCAGACCGTTTGAGGTCTGCTCGCTACAGAGATGTTATCAGAGCCAGGTTGACTGTAGGACACGACCACTAAGCTAAAGACCTAGAACACTATTCACTCTCTTCTCTTCTGACCTCTCATCTTTTCTATTCTTTAGGATGGTAGATGCAAGGAACAAGTTCACGCAACCGGATGAAGATACACCCTTTGGACATCACTTGAAGGAAGTCACTAGATACCTGCACATAGGAGTACCAAGCTTCACCGGAACCTACAACACCACTTTACCTGAAGAAGAGCGCTGGATGATTCAAGTTCAAGTTCCAGGAAGGACGTTCATGCCAGTCACTGAGCCCATAGAGTTTTCTTTTGATGCACCAACTTGGAGTCTAGGAAAGAGCATGGCAGCTCACGTCACCATCGGACGCATTGGAGAAGTCTACCGCAATGATCTCAAGGATACTATCTACCAGATTTGTGGGCGCCGAGATGAGCACTGGGAGATGATCAGCACCAGGAAGGATAGATCATTTGCAGCTTTTATCCAGGAGTTAAACCAGCACATTCGACGACAGGTGAACCAGATGTGCGCCGACATGATAGACCTGAAGAAGGCTAAGACAAGAATCAAGGAACTGGAGGAAGAACTCAAGGCTACACGTGAAGATTATAAAGAGGAAATAGAAGTATTAGTGGAGAAGAATGACGATCTGATCAAGAAGATCGGAATATTTATGGGAGGCCCTACACCAGTAGAAGAAGACGAAGAACCCATGGAGATTCGCCCAGAAGACTACATCATCATCGACGACACCGACTCGGACCCAGATGATAGCGATGATGACTATGTTGATGAAGCCGGAGCAGATATCATGGAGTCTGCAACCGAAGAATATTTCTAGTAGACCACCTCATCAGTAGTAGTAGTCCACCATGTAAATACAGTAGTCCGAGCACTTTTGCGATAGTTAGATCGATTGTATGCCCTTGTTTGATTGAAGGAAGTGAATTGTTTGTTTTTTCCTCATGTGCATATGGGTAGTGTTTTCTCTTTAGACCCCCTCTATTCTAAACCCTCATCTTTTCTAAACCCTTAGATGCCTCCGAGACGTGACCCCGGATTTACCTTTCCACCAGAGCTCACCCAGTTGATCCAGCAGCAGAACACATTGATGCAGTTGCTAGTTCAGAATCAGAATCAGGGGAACAACAACCCACCACCACCACCTGTTGATCACTTAGCCCGTTTTCTTAGGCTGAATCCGCCGGTGTTTTCCAGTAGCACCGAGCCGATAGTAGCAGATGATTGGCTCCACAAGATAACTAGAGAGTTGACCACAGCAGGATGCATAGATGCGGAGAAGGTGAAGTTTGCCGCACATCAGCTTGAAGGACCCGCAGCTTCATGGTGGGAGAATTTCACAGCCACTTCCCCTGTCGACACTGTCACATGGGACCAGTTTCAGCAGGCTTTTCGAACTGCCCATGTTTCAGCAGGAGCTATGGCCATGAAGAAGCGTGAGTTTCGCAACTTGCGCCAAGGAGGACGGACAGTTGGCCAGTATGTGGAGGACTTTAGTAAATTAGCACGTTATGCCCCAGATGACGTTGCTATGGATGCAGCTAAGCAGGAGAAGTTTCTGGAAGGACTGAATGATGAGTTGAGCATGCATTTGATGATAGCAACCTTCAACAACTACCAGGAGTTGGTAGACCGTGCTCTTATGATTGAAGGCAAGCAGCAGCAAATTGAGAACCGCAAGAGGAAGTATGGACAAGGGAAGTACAATTCTGGAGCCCAGCAGAAGCCACGTTTTACCCCTAGATCGGGAGGACATTTTTAGCGTACCCATGGAGGAGGTGGCTCGCACAATCACAACGGCACCAAGAATGGTAATGGCAATGGAGGAAGCAACGGCCAGAACCGTACCAACCCATCAACCCCAGCCAAGAAGGACCTGAGCCAAGTTACTTGCTTTAAGTGCCAGAAGACCGGACATTATGCCAATGAATGTCCTGAAGGCCAGAATGGCAATGGAAGCTCTGGGAAGAAGCCGAACCCTTTCAACAGGGGACAGGTGAACCACGTTAACGTGGAGGAGGTTGAAGAGCAACTGGATGCAGTAATCGGTAAGTTTTTCGTTAAGTCATTTACTGCACTCATTCTTTTTGATACTGGTGCATCGCATTCATACATATCAAGGGGATTTGTGGATAAGTATAACTTGCCCACTAAGGTTCTTAGAACACCTATTCTAGTAAGCTCACCAGGAGCGGAGTATATGGCTAGTCAAGGATGTTTTCAAGTGCCATTGAGTATAGGTAGGCATGTATTTCCCTCGGATTTAATCATTTTGGAATCACAAGGATTGGATGTAATTCTAGGTATGGATTGGCTGTCGATGTATGGAGGAAACATCGATTGCGCCAGTAAGACAATTTTGCTTACCACCCCAGAAGGGAGAAGGATCAAGTATGTATCCCGACATGTGCCAAAAGGGACTCAAGTAAATTGTTTAACAGGAGTTGTGCAGGAGGAAGTACCAGTGGTAAGGGATTTCCCTGAAGTATTTCCAGAAGAGTTGTCAAGCATGCCACCGGATAGAGATATTGAGTTTTTGATTGAGCTATTGTCAGGCACAGGGCAAATATCAAAGAGACCATACAGGATGCCTGCAAAGGATTTGGTGGAGATTAAGAAGCAGATCAAGGAGTTACTGGATAAAGGTTACATTCGCCCAAGATCGTCGCCTTGGGGATCACCAGTACTTCTAGTGGAGAAAAAGGATGGATAGTTAAGGATGGTTGTTGATTATCGAGGATTGAATGAAGTAACGATCAAGAACAAGTACCCACTACCAATGATCAATGATACTGTTTGATCGATTGCAAGAAGCTAAGGTATTTTCCAAGATCGATCTGCGATCAGGATACCACCAGTTGAAGATTCGAGAACAGGATATACCTAAGACAGGTTTTACCACCAGGTATGGGCTGTACGAGTATACCGTTATGTCATTTGGTCTGACTAACACACCTGCCTATTTTATGAACATGATGGACAAAGTGTTTATGGAGTTCTTGGATAAGTTCGTCGTGGTGTTCATTGATGATATTCTGGTTTACTCGAGAAGTGAAGAGGAGCATAAGGAACATTTGTGATTGGTACTTGAGAACCTCAGAGAACATCAGTTGTATGCCAAGTTCAGCAAATGTGAGTTTTGGTTGAAGGAAGTAGGATTCCTCGGACACATTATATCCGGAGAAGGTATATCAGTAGATCCCACTAAAGTTGATACCGTGACCAAGTGGGAAGCACCAACCACAGTTGGCGAGATCCGGAGTTTCCTTGGACTCGCAGGATACTACCGGAGATTTATTGAGAATTTCTCCAAGATTGCAAAACCTATGACGGAGTTGTTGAAAAAGGATACCAAGTTCATATGGACCGAGGAGTGTGAGGCTAGTTTCCAGGAGTTGAAGAAACTCTTGGTTACTTCACCAGTATTGATTTTGCCAGACCAGACCAAGGATTATGAGGTGTATTGCGACGCTTCACATCGAGGACTTGGAGCAGTGCTTATGCAGGAAGGGAGAGTTGTTTCATATGCCTCAAGACAACTTAAACCTCACGAGTTGAATTATGCTACGCATGATTTGGAGTTAGCAGCCGTAGTGCATGCATTAAAAACATGGAGACATTTCCTCATTGGAAATCATTGTGCGGTGTACACGGATCACAAGAGTTTGAAGTACATTTTCATGCAGAAGGAGTTGAACCTCAGACAAAGGAGATGGTTGGAGCTCATCAAGGATTATGATATGAGATTGCATTACCATCCCGGAAAGGCTAATGTAGTAGCTGACGCATTGAGTCGCAAAAGCCATGTCAATACACTAATGACGGGAGAAATACCAAGGGAGTTAGCCGAGGATCTTCGTGAACTATGTTTGGAAATAGTTCCGAGAGGCTATGTAGCAGCATTGGAGATTCAGTCAACTTTGATGGATAGAATCAGAGAAGCTCAGAAGACTGACAAGGAGATTGCCTCTATTAAGGAGAAACTGAGTAAAGGAAAAGCTAAAGGATTTCGTGAGGATGAGCACGATACTTTATGGTTTGAAGACCGTGTTTATGTGCCCAATGACCCGGAGATCAGGAAGTTGATTCTGCAAGAGGCACACGATTCACCATATTCGATTCACCTAGGAAATACCAAGATGTATTTGGATTTGAAGGATATTTTCTGGTGGACAGGAATGAAGAAAGATATTGCGGAGTATGTATCAGTTTGTGATGTGTGCCAGAGAGTAAAGGCGGAGCATCAGAAGCCAGCAGGATTGCTACAACCATTGCCGATACCCGAATGGAAGTGGGATAAGTTAGGCATGGATTTTATCACGGGATTACCCAGGACTCGTTCAGGCTATGACTCGATTTGGGTTGTAGTTGATCGGTTGACGAAAGTAGCTCATTTCATCCCGGTAAAGACCACTTATAATAGTGCTAAGTTGGCAAAGATATATATGACCAGAATCGTTTGTCTGCATGGAGTTCCAAGGAGCATAGTATCAGATAGAGGAACCCAATTTACCTCAAAGTTCTGGAATCAGTTGCATGAAACTTTGGAAACCAAGCTAGAGTTCAGCACAGCTTTTCATCCACAGACAGATGGACAGACCGAGAGAGTCAATCAGATTTTGGGGGACATGTGAGAGCTTGTGCGCTAGATTATGGATCTAGTTGGGACGAGAATTTGCCGTATGCAGAGTTCTCTTACAACAACAGCTATCAATCCAGTTTAAAGATGGCCCCTTTCGAAGCCTTGTACGGAAGAAGGTGCCAAACACCGCTGTCATGGGATGAAGTTGGAGACCGCCAGTTGTTTGGACCTGATTTGATTAAGGAGTCTGAACAGAAGGTGAAATTGATTCACGATAGGCTCAAGGTAGCTCAATCCAGGAAAAAGAGTTATGCAGATTCTAAACGCAAGGAGACAGTTTACGAAGTTGGAGATAGAGCTTATCTTCGAGTATCTCCACTTCGGGGAACAAAGCGCTTTGGTGTTAAGGGAAAGTTAGCGCCATGATTTGTAGGACCATACCGAGTATTGTAACGTATGGGAGAAGTGGCCTACAAGTTGGAATTACCTGAAGGATTGTCAGGAGTTCATGATGTGTTCCACGTTTCTCAGTTGAAGAAGTGCCACGCGGAGATGGCTGACATACCCTTGAGAGACACCGTGCCATTGGAAGCAATTCAGTTGGATAAAGATTTGACCTATGAGGAGAAACCAGTTAAGATTCTAGAGTTTGCCAGCCGAGTCACCCGCAGCAAGGTTATCAAGTTCTGTAAGGTTCAGTGGAGCCACCACACGGAGGATGAAGCCACCTGGGAGCGAAGAGGAAGATTTGCTCAAGGACCACCCTCACCTATTTTCTAGCCAACCTGAATCTCGAGGGCAAGATTCATCTTAAGGGGGGTAGGTTTGTAACATTCCAAATTTTCAATTTGGAATGTTATACATTAGACCATCATTGCATATCATATTTTATTTGCTTTTGGTTTGATCCTAGAAATTCTACGCAACTCAAGGACCCACGGAGAGAGTTGGGGATTTCGTTATTTTCATATTTGAGTTTTCTCAAATTTTGAGAATAGGATCATTTGATTTTAATTATTTTATCATCAATTATTTCTATTACAAAAATATCAGAGAGGGAATAAAATGACTTTCCCAAAATAAAGAAATATTAAGGATTTAATAATAAAATCAAATAGGATTTTATTTCGGAGTTTTTCTGTATTTTATTTGAATTTAGGAAAAATGTGTGTTTTTCAAAATTGCATTTAGGCCCCAAATAAATGTTCACCTTGTGCGGCTTGATTTTAGAATCCCGGAAAAATTTATTTCGGGATTTTTGGAGCCCGTTTAGTATTTCTTTTATTTGTCTTTCTGCGCGGAATAATTTAAAAAAACACGAACCGACTTTGGGCCGTACCCGAGCGGGACTCCGCCCGGGGGCAGCCTTTAAATAGCGCCGCCCCGAGCCTCCCCAGCCCACCGTGCCCGAAACCCTAGCCGCCGCCGCCCGCCGCTGGAGCCGCCGCCCGAGGTAAAAAAAAGTCACGGTTTTATTTTTTTTAGTTTCGGTTCGTTTTAAAAAGATTGGTTTTTCCGATTTATTTATTTAGCGAGCGTTCGTCCGTTCGTTCGTTCTAGTGAACGTTCGTCGTTTTTCTTTTTCTAGGATTTAATCCGCGATTTTTCTGATCGCGATTCCTGATCCGATTTTCGTTTTAGTATAACTTTTCGCTCGGTTATCGAAATCAGGCGATTCAAGCGCGTGGAGTTTCGTCTCGAAACCCTCTATCCGTGAACCAACTTAAACAAGTTTTTGCCACTGTAAAAATTGCCCTAGATCCAGAACAGTAAACAAAGCCTGTTTCTTTTGCCGTTTGACTTTCGTTGCTTCGTTTGATTTGATTCTTTTTGCAAACCGGAGTTCTTAAGTTGAACTTTCTGGTTAGATCTCTTATTTGAGTTTTACCTGTGCATTAGATGAATACTTATTGTATGCTTGTTTGTTTGTCTGCGATAGAATACCCGGAGTGCGCCGCCTGTTACTTCGAATCTCTAGATTTCGCGGATCATCAGCAAGGCAAGTAACACTTTGATCATACCTCCTACTACCCAGTTTTATTGCATTAGATCAATCCTCAAACATTGCATGATTAGGATCTAATTAAATTGTGGGATGAGAAGTAGTTGAGGTAGTACCTATTACCTGTTATATTATCAAACCTTTGGGAGTTACTTCTACATTTGCCTATTATGCCATGCTACGCTAGTAGACGTGGATTGGGTGAGTGATATCCATGACAGATGTGAGTTTGTTAATTAATGGTTTATCTAAGGTGGCAACTTAAACACACATCTGGGTGGATTGAGGTACCTGGGTATTCCAGGATTGCCTGTTTTTCTTTATGGACCGCCACCCAGGCCCAAAGGGATCATGAGATTTTTCATACTAGAAACTTTTGTGTGCAGCCACAAGCTATTATGGGCTCTAGCATAGTTGATTAAGTCGTGCGAACTCTTACAGGGTAGACTAGCAGATGTAGGGGAAAGTAGGTGTAACAGTCTATCCATCGTAAGGTGCTAGCGCTTCTGAAAGACTATGTCTCGGCCATCCGTCTTCTCAAACACCATGTAGTGCGAGAAACCAAACGGAGGCGATCGAGTCTTGTGGGGAAAAGTGCGCAAACCTCTGCAAAGTGTATAAACTAATCATGGTTAGCCGTGTCCCCGGTTATGGACAGCTTGAGTATCTAGTACTTGGATTATCATGTGAATCTCAACATGTTGCTCTAAAAATTAATTTTGTTGGGTTTTGTTTAATGATGATGCTTAATTGGGATTGAGGATGCTATCAACCATTCTCAATGTTTAACAACTACCATGATAGTTAAATAAAATTTATTCCTTTGCAGTAGGGAAAATTTGGCTTTACGCAAAATTGTAACCATAAAGCTTTCCACCAGCCAAATATGCATATAGAATAGCTGCTTCATTCCATTACTCTCTATGTGTTACTTTGCCAGCATATTCCATGTGCTGACCCGTTTCGGGCTGCAATGTTAATGTTGCAGACTTTTCAGACGATGATTAAGGAGTTTTTAGGTCGTGGTTCTATACTCAGTGATGCCGTTGGAGTTGATGGACTCACTTATCTTCCAAGCCTTCCGATGTTATCGTTATTAGATGGCCTTAAGCCATATTTATTGTAATAAGTTCTCTATTGAGACACTCGATGTAATAAGTGTGTGATTGCTAATCTGTTATAAATCCTCCGAGTATTGTGTGGTGTCAGCATTACTGATCCAGGGATGACACCTAAGCACAGAGATCAGACCGTTTGAGGTCTGGTCGCTACATGTATCATCCATGCTAGTTTAATTTCCTTTTTATGCTTTCTTCTTGTGTGTTTAATAAACCTTAAGAAAAAACAAAAAATTAGTTGTAGATTTTAATTAGTTTACTTTCCATGCTTGTAGTAGTAATTAAAAAGAAACCCAAAAATATTTCATGTTCTTCTTTTGCTTGTTGGGAGCTTTCCCGTGTAAATAGTTTTATTTCTTTTCTTTTCTTTGGGGGTCGATATGAGAAGACCATAATTAAATTGTTGAAGTGGCTCTTATATGCATTATTGTTTATCTGACAAAAGAGCCCATATTGCCTTGTCTTCTCCTATTTATTGAATGCTTGCAGATTCCAGCTTAGTCCAATGCACGTGCACTATTATTATTATTCACATCGTTCGGTCGTGCAAGTGAAAGGCAATTATGATGATATATGATGGACTGGCTGAGATGAGAAAAGCTGGTATGAACTCGTCCTCTTTTGTTTTTGTAAATATGATTAGTTCATCGTTCTTGATTCGGCCTATTATGAATAAACATGTTTGCAATGACAATTAGAGATCATAGTTTCTTGTGCCATGCTTGATAGCTATGAGTTATAATGGTTTACCTTGCGTGCCAACATGCTATTGAGATGGTTATGATGTAGTATGATAGGGTGGTATCCTCCTCTGAATGATTTAAGTGACTTGACTTGGCAGATGTTCATGCATGTAGTTGAAACAAAATCAACATAGCCTTCACGATATTTATGTTCATGGTGGATTATATCCTACTCATGCTTGCATTCAATGTTGATTAATATTAATGCATGTTCATGGCTGTTGTCGCTCTCTAGTTGGTCGCTTCCCAGTCTTTTGCTAGCCTTCACCTGTACTAAGCGGGAATACTGCTTTTGCATCCAAATTCCTTAAACCCCAAAGTTATTCCACATGAATCCACTATACCTACCTATACACGGTATATACCTGTCGTTCCAAGTAAATTTGTATGCGCCAAACTCTAAATCTTCAAATAAATATCATGTTTTGTATGCTCGAATAGCTCATGTATTAACTAGGGCTGTCTGTATCTTCCATGTTAGGTGGGTTATTCTCAAGAGGAGTGGACTCCGCTCCTCACTCACGAGATAAATGGCTGGTCACCGGGATGCCTAGTCCCGTGCTTTATGCAAACTAAATCAAAATAATTGCAAACAAAACTCCCCCTAGGACTCTTGTTAGTTGGAGGCACTCATAGTTTCGAGCAAGCCATGGATTGATGCTTGTGGTGGAAGGGGGAGCATAAACTTTATCATTCTGTTTGGGAACTTCCTATAATGTGTGTAGCATGGAAGATTGCCATCTCTTGGTTGTTATGTTGACAATGAAAGTATACCGCTCAAAATATTATTCACCTCTATTTCAGAACCAAGCTCTGGCACCTCTACAAATCCCTGCTTCCCTCTGCGAAGGGCCTATCTATTTACTTTTATGTTGAGTCATCATCCTCTTATTAAAAAGCACCAGTTGGAGAGCACTGCTGTCATTTGCATTCATTATTGTTAGTTTACATTGAGTATGACTTGACTGGATCTCTTTTACCATGAATTATAATGTCTAGTCAGTCCTTGGTCTTTAAAGGTGCTCTGCATTTATGTTTTGCGGTCTTAGAAAGGGCTAGCAAGATACCACCTTGTTATATAATATTATGATTGTTTTGAGAAAGTGTTGTCATCCGAGTTTTATTATTAGGGCTCGCTAGTTGATTATGCTATCGATATGAGTAAACTTGAGACCTATGCGTTATTGTGAATGTGGTTAGTTATAATCTTTGCTGAAAACTTGAATGCTGGCTTTACATATTTACAACAACAAGAGCAAACAGAGTTTGTAGAAGTTTTTCTTTATCACTTTCAGTTTGTTAACTGAATTGCTTGAGGACAAGCAAAGGTTTAAGCTTGGGGGAGTTGATACGTCTCCAACGTATCTACTTTTCCAAACACTTTTGCCCTTGTTTTGGACTCTAACTTGCATGATTTGAATGGAACTAACTCGGACTAACGCTATTTTCAGCAGAATTACTATGGTGTTATTTATGTGCAGGAGCAAACATTCTCGGAATGACCTGAAACTTCACGGAGACACTTATCAGAAAATAAGAAAAATACCTGCCAAAGATGAAGGCCAGGGGGGCACCACCTTGCCACGAGGGTGGGGGGCGCGCCCCCCTACCTCGTGGGCCCCCTGTTGCCTCTCCGGCTCCAACTCCACCTCCATATATTGAGTTTAGATGAGAAAAAAATCAGAGAGAAGAAATCATCGCGTTTTATGATACGGAGCCGTCGCCAAGCCCTAAAACCTCTCGGGAGGGCTGATCTGGAGTCCGTTCGGGGCTCCGGAGAGGGGAATCCGTCGCCATTGTCATCATCAACCATCCTCCATCACCAATTTCATGATGCTCACCGCCGTGCGTGAGTAATTCCATTGTAGGCTTGCTGGACGGTGATGGGTTGGATGGGATCTATCATGTAATTGAGTTAGTTTTGTTAGGGTTTGATCCCTAGTGTCCACTATGTTCTGAGATTGATGTTGCTATGACTTTGCTATGCTTAATGCTTGTCACTAGGGCCCGAGTGCCATGATTTCAGATCTGAACCTATTATGTTTTCATCAATATATGAGTGTTCTTGATCCTATCTTGCAAGTCTATAGTCACATATTATGTGTTATGATCCGTTAACCCCGAAGTGACAATAATCGGGATACTTACCGGTGATGACCGTAGTTTGAGGAGTTCATGTATTAACCATGTGTTAATGCTTTGTTCCGGTTCTCTATTAAAAGGAGGCCTTAATATCCCTTAGTTTCCGTAAGGACCCCGCTGCCACGGGAGGGTAGGACAAAAGATGCCATGCAAGTTCTTTTCCATAAGAACATATGACTATATTCGGAATACATGCCTACATTATATCAATCAACTGGAGTTAGTTCTGTGTCACCCTAGGTTATGACTGTTACATGATGAACCGCATCCGGCATAATTCTCCATCACCGATCCATTGCCTACAAGCTTTCCATACATTGTTCTTCGCTTATTTACTTTTCCGTTGCTATTGCTATCATCACTACAAAATACCAAAAACATTGCTTTTACTACTGTTACCTTTTGTTACCGTTACCACTATTATCATATCACTTGCTACTAAATATTTTGCTGCAGATATTAAGTTTCCAGGTGTGGTTGAATTGACAACTCAGCTGCTAATACTTGAGAATATTCTTTGGCTCCCCTTGTGTCGAATCAATAAATTTGGGTTGAATACTCTACCCTCGAAAACTGTTGCGATCCCCTATACTTGTGGGTTATCAAAAGGTGATGATCACCATGACTCTTGTATAAAGTATAGGACAAAAATAAAAGATAGGCCCTTCGCAGAGGGAAGCAGAGGTTGTCATGTGTTTTTATGGTTGGATGCACGAAATCTTAGTGCAAAAGAACATCACTTTATATTGCCACTTGTGATATGGACCTTTATTATGCAGTCCGTCACTTCTATTTCTTCCACATCACAAGATCGTATAAAGCTTATTTTCTCCACACTAATAGATCATACATATTTAGAGAGAAATTTTATTGCTTGCAACAATGACAACTTACTTAAAGGGCCTTACTCAATCCATAGATAGATATGGTGAACTCTCATGGCAAAACTGGGTTTAAGGATATTCGAAAGCACAAGTAGTATCTCTACTTGGTGCAAAGAATTTGGCTAGCATGAGGAGGAAAGGCAAGCTCAACATGTTGGATGATCCAAGACAATATAACGTTTCGAATATAGGAAAACATAACCCATTAAGTTGTCTTCCTTGTCAAACATCAACTTTTTAGCATGTCATATTTTAATGAGTGCTCACAATTACAAAAGATGTTCAAGATAGTATATTTATATATGGAATCTCTCTTCCTTCAATATTCTTTCATGAATTGTTCAAGTGACCAATTCTGCGTTTGCTAACTTCCAATAAGTTTACTACCTATGCTTATTATGTGTGAAGTCATTACTCCCCATGTTGTAAGCATATGAAACGCATATAAATTCAGATTTATGATATTCAATTCATTCAACCGTCTACTCATAGGATATATGTGAAGCACGTGAGTAAATGACAAACTACTCCAAAAAGATATAAGTGAAGAACACCGAGTAGTCAAATAATTAACTAGCCATGGGAGGATTCTTTTTCATTCAAGATTTCAGATCCAATGATTTTATTCAAACAGCAAGTAAAATTGAAAATATGCTCCAAGCAAGACACATATCATGTAACGAATAAAAATATAGCTCCGAGTAAGGTATACCGATAGTTTTGAAGACGAAAGAGGGGATGCCTTCCGGGGCATCCCCAAGCTTAGGCGCTTGAGTCTTCCTTGAATATTACCTTGGGGTGCCTTGGGCATCCCCAAGCTTAGGGTCTTTCCACTCCTTATTCTCCTCATATCGATATCTCACCCAAAGCTTGAAATCTTCAACACACAAAACTTAACGGAACTTCGTGAGATAGGTTAGTATGATAAAGAGTAAACCATTCACTTTGGTATTGTCAAAGACAAGGTTCATAATTGTTCTCACACAATGCCTACTGTACCATATCATTTCTACAATTTATATTGATAAATATAAGCCATAGAAACTAGAAAACAAGCAAACTATGCAATGAAAACAGAATCTGTCAGAAACAGAACAGTATGTAATGATCTGAACACCAACCATACTTCTGCTACTCCACAAATTATGAAATAAATTGGTGGACGTGAGGAATTTGTCTATTAATCTTCTGAAAAAAGAATCAACTCAATCGCACTCTTCTGTAAAAAAAGATAGCTAATCTCGTGAGCGCAAAGTTTCTATTTTTTACAGCAAGATCACATTAACTTTCACCCAAGTCTTCCCAAAGGTCTTACTTGGCACTTTATTGAAGCAAAATCTATAATAATAAATGATTACTACAGTATATTAATCATGATAACACACAAAAACAGTAAGGGTAAATATTGGGTTGTCTCCAAACAAGCGCTTTTCTTTAATGCCTTTTAGCTAGGCATGGTGATTTCAATGATGCTCACATAAAAGATAAGAATTGAAACATAAAGAGAGCATCATGAAGAATAGAACTAGCACATTTAAACCTAACCCATTTCCTATTCCTAGGGATTTTGTGATCACACAATTTATGGGAACAAGAATCAACTAGCATAGGAAGGCAAAGCAAGTATAACTTTAGAACTTTAAGCACATACAGAGGAAACTTGATATTATTGCAACTCCTACAAGCATGTATTCCTCCCTCATAATAATGTTCAGTAGAATCATGAATGAGTTCAACAATATAACCAGCACATAAAGCATTTTGTTCATGATCTACAAGCATAGAAATTTCACTAGTCTCCACATAAGCAAAATTCTCCTCATTCGGAATAGTGGGAGCAAACTTCTTCTAAATCCACTTTAGATGATAGTATTATTCATAGTCCAAAAGATGTAAGTGAAGTTCATGGAGCATTCTACAATTAATATATACTAACCAATATCCAAGCTCAAAATATATAAGTGAAGCACACGAAGCATTCTATAAAACCATACTCAAAAGATTTAAGTGAAGCACAAAGAGCAATTCTATAAGATCATACTTAAAAGATATAAGTGAAGCACATGAAGTATTATATAAATAAATAAAGGGCTATCTCATACTAGCATGGTTCTTAAAGGAAAAACAAAAACACAAAGGACACAAATTATGTGAACCAAACAAAAACCGAGGTATACCGATAATTGTTGAAGAAGAAGGATGGGATGCCAACCGGGGCATCCCCAAGCTTAGATGCTTGAGTATCCTTGAAAATTTTACTTGGGGTGCCTTGGGCATTCCCAATCTTGAGCTCTTTCCTCTCTTTATTCTTCTCATATTGATAGCTCCTCGATCTTCGAACACTTCATCCACACAAAACTTTAACAAAAACTTTGTGAGATCCGTTAGTGTAAATAAAGCAAATCACTACCTTTAGGTACTGTTGAAAACTTATTCCAATTTCATATTAGAACTATATCTACTTTATTCCAACTTCACCACGGTTCATACCCCCCGATACTACCCGTAGATTCATAAAAATAAGCGAACAACTCATAGAAAACAGAATCTGTCAAAAATAGGACAGTCTGTAGTAATCTGGAAATTTAGTAAACTTCTGTAACTCCAAAAAATTCTAACAAAATATTAAAATTTTAAAAAATTGTACAGAAGTAATGTGCAAAATGTTTCAGACCCATTTGACTTTCCAGTAAAAAATGTAAAATCACGCGCTACAGCCAAAGTTTCTGTTTTTGTACTGCACAAAGTAAACAAGCAATCTAATCATCCTAAAACCAAGGCTTGGCACATTATTTTTATAATAAAATGGATATATAAAAGGGGATAATTATTTTTAGAGAAGCTTCCATGAATTTTTTTTACATTGTTTCCATGAGCATGAACACAAGTGTTCAAGGTCGACCCTCATTTCTCCAATGCATAACCTTCCCGTCACTTCTCTTTATTGAAAAACTTTTTAGGTATGAGAGGCAAGTAATTTTTGTATTTTTATTATTTTAAAAAATTGTACGTTTCACCCACAACTAAACAGAAACAAAAAAAGGAAAAACAAAATCTACTTAGTGAATAAAGCAAACAAGCACACACGAGAATATCAACCCCACGCTATTGCTCCCCGGCAACGGCGCCAGAAAAGAGCTTGATAATCCCCAAGTGCAGGGAATCATCGTAGCAATTCCCAATGGTGGAAGTGATAAGTATGGAGTGTCAAACCCACAAGGAGCTAAAGGTAAGATCAATATTCTCTCAAGTCCTATCTGCCACTGATACGACTCTACGTACACCGAACGTATGCTTCTAACTAGAAACGAGAAATAAAACTACGTTGTGGGTATGAAGAGGATAACTTTGCATGGTATCAGAGAGATAAAATATAAAAGTAGGTGTTGTTATCATAAAGTTAGAATATATTACTAAATATTATAAATAGCGAGTGTGGAATAATGGTGGATCGGTGTGCGAAATTGTCTTAGGCAATTGTTAACAAGACCGATAGTCGTCATTGCAATTTCATATGAGGGAGAGGCATAAGCTAACATACTTTCTCTTCTTGGATCATATGCACTTATGATTGGAACTCTAGCAAGCATCCGCAACTACTAAATATCATTATGGTAAAACCCAACCATAGCATTAAAGCATCAAGTCCCCTTTATCCCATATGCAATGATACGTCTCCAATGTATCTATAATTTTTTATTGTTCCATGCTATTATATTATCTGTTTTGGATGTTAATGAGCTTTATTTTACACTTTTATATTATTTTTGGGACTAACCTACTAACCCAAAGCCTAGTGCAAATTGTTGTTTTTTGCCTATTTCAGTGTTTCGCAGAAAGGGAATATCAAACGGAATCCAAACGGAATGAAACCTTCGGGGGAGTTATTTTTGGAACAAAGGTGATCCAGAGGACTTGGAGTGGATGTCAAGAAACAAACGAGGAGTCCACGAGGCAAGGGGCGCGCCCTCCCCCCTCGTGGGCCCCTCGTGGCTCAACCGACCTACTTCTTCCTCCTATATATGTATATATATTCATATACCCCAAAAACATCCAGGAGAACCACGAAACCCTATTTCCACCACCGCAACCTTCTGTACCCAAGAGATCCCATCTTGGGGCCTTTTCCGGAGCTCCGCCGGAGGGGGCATCGATCACGGAGGGCCTTTACATCAACTCCATGGCCTCTTCGGTGATGTGTGAGTAGTTTAATTCAGACCTTCAGGTCCATAGTTATTAGCTAGATGGCTTCTTCTCTCTCTTTGGATCTCAATACAAAGTTCTCCCCGATCTTCTTGGAGATCTATTCAATGTAACTCTTTTTGTGGTGTGTTTGTCGAGATCTGATGAATTGTGGGTTTATGATCAAGTCTATCTATGAACAATATTTGATTCTTCTTTGAAATATTTTATGTATGATTGGTTTATCTTTGCAAGTCTCTTCGAATTATCAGTTTGGTTTGGCCTACTAGATTGATCTTTCTTGCAATGGGAGAAGTGCTTAGCTTGGGGTTCAATCTTGCGGTGCTCGATCCCAGTGACAGAAAGGGAAACGACACGTATTGTATTGTTGCCATCGAGGATAAAAAGATGAGGTTTATATCATCTTGCTTGAGTTTATCCCTCTACATCATGTCATCTTTCCTAATGCGTTACTCTGTTCTTATGAACTTAATACTCTAGATGCATGCTGGATATCGGTCGATGTGTGGAGTAATAGTAGTAGATGCAGGAAGGAGTCGGTCTACTTGTCACGGACGTGATGACTATATACATGATCATGTCTAGATATTCTCATAATTATTTGCTTTTCTATCAATTGCTCGACAGTAATTCGTTCACCCACCGTAATACTTATGCTATCTTGAGAGAAGCCACTAGTGAAACCTATGGCCCCGGGGTCTATTCTCCATTATATTAATCTTCCATCAACAAGCTATTTCTATTACCTTTTATTTTGCAATCTTTACTTTTACTCTTTATCGTAAAAATACCAAAAATATTTACCTTATTATTATTATTATCTCTATCAGATCTCACTCTCGTAAGTGACCGTGAAGGGATTGACAACCCATTTATTGCGTTGGTTGCGAGGTTCTTATTTGTTTAGGTAGGTACTAGGGACTTGCGTGTGGCCTCCTACTGGATTGTTACCTTGGTTCTCAAAAACTGAGGGAAATACTTACGCTACTTTGCTGCATCACCCTTTCCTCTTCAAGGGAAAACCAACGCAGTGCTCAAGAGGTAGCAAGAAGGATTTCTGGCGCTGTTGTCGGGGAGTCTACACACAAGTCAAGACATACCAAGTACCCATCACAAACTCTTATCCCTCGCATTACATTATTTGACATTTGCCTCTCATTTTCCTCTCCCCCACTTCACCATTGCCATTTTATTCGCCCTCTGCTTCCGTTCCCCTTCTCTTTTCTAGTTCGTCTTTTTTTGCTTGTTTCTTGTTTGCTTGTGTGTTGGATTGCTTGCTTATGATGATGGCTCAAGACAATACTAAATTGTGTGATTTTTCCAATACCAACGATAATGATTTTATTAGCACTCCGATTGCTCCTCTTACCGATGATGAATCTTGTGAAATTAATGATGCTTTGCTGAATCTTGTCATGAAAGATCTGTTTTCCGGCCTTCCTAGTGAAGATGTCGCTACCCATCTAAACAACTTTGTTGATTTGTGTGATATGCAAAAGAAGAAAGATGTGGATAATAATATTGTTAAACTGAAGCTATTCCCGTTTTCCCTTAGAGATCGTGCTAAAACTTGGTTTTCGTCTTTGCCTAAAAATAGTATTGATTCATGGAATAAGTGCAAAGATGCTTTTATCTCTAAGTATTTTCCTCTCGCTAAGATCATCATTCTTAGAAACGATATTATGAATTTTAAGCAAATTGATCATGAACATGTTGCACAAGCTTGGGAGAGGATGAAATTAATGATACGTAATTGCCCTACACATGGTTTGAATCTTTGGATGATTATACAAATTTTTTATGCCGGATTGAACTTTGCTTCTAGGAATCTTTTAGATTCGGCCGCGGGAGGCACTTTTATGGAAATCACGTTAGGAGAAGCTACTAAAATCCTAGATAATATTATGGTTAATTATTCTCAATGGCACACTAAAAGATCTACTAATAAAAAGGTGCATGCTATAGAAGAAATTAATGTTTTGAGTGGAAAAATGGATGAACTTATGAAATTGTTTGCTAATAAGAGTGTTTCTTCTGATCCTAATGATATGCCTTTGTCTACCTTGATTGAGAATAATAATGAATCTATGGATGTGAATTTTGTTGGTAGGAACGATTTTGGTAATAACGCTTATAGAGGTAATTTTAATCCTAGGCAGTTTCCTAGTAATTCATCTAATAATTTTGGTAATTCCTACAACAATCTTATGGAAATTATAATAAGATGCCCTCTGATTTTGAACCTAATATTAAAGAAATTATTAGTTCGCAAAAGAGTTTCAATGCTTTGATTGAAGAAAAATTGTCTAAGATTGATGAGTTGGCTAGGAACGTGGATAGAATTTCCCTTGATGTTGATTCTTTGAAACTTAGATCTATTCCACCTAAGTATGATATCAATGAGTCTCTCAAAGCTATGAGAATTTCCATGATGAGTGCAAAGAAAGAACCGCTAGGATGCGTGCTAAAAAATATTGCTTTGTGAAAGCGTGTTCTTCTAGTTTCCATGATAATAATGATGAAGATCTAAAAGTTATTGATGTCTCCCCTATTAAATCTTTGTTTTGCAATATGAATCTTGGTAATGATGGGACTGGAGATGAGTCAACTTTAGTTAGAAGGCGTCCCAATGATTCGGAATTTTTAGATCTTGATGCAAAAATTGATAAAAGTAGGATTGGAGAGGTCAAAACTTTAAATAGCAATGTACCCACTATCTTGGATTTCAAGGAATTTAATTATGATAGTTGTTATTTAATATATTTTATTTCCTTGTTGCAATCCGTGCTAAATTATCCGCATGCTTATTGTCAAGATAAAGCTTTTACTAAACATATCGTTGATACTTTAATGCAATCTTATGAAGAAAAGCTTGAATTGGAAGTTTCTATCCCTAGAAAACTTCATGATGAGTGGGAACCTACTATTAAAATTAAAATTAAAGATCATGAATGCTTTGCTTTATGTGATTTTGGTCCTAGTGTTTCCACGATTCCTAAAACTTTGTGTGATTTGTTAGGTTTCCGTGAATTTGATGATTGTTCATTAAACTTGCATCTTGCGAATTCCACCATTAAGAAACCTATGGGAAGAATTAATGATGTTCTTATTGTTGCAAATAGGAATTATGTGCCCATAGATTTCATTGTTCTTTATATAGATTGCAATCCTTCATGCGCTATTATTGTTGGTAGACATTTCCTTAGAATGATTGGTGCAATTATTGATATCAAAGAAGGGAATATTAGATTCCAATTTCCGTTAAGGAAGGGCATGGAACACTTTCCTAGAAAAAAAATTAAATTACCTTATGAATCTATTATGAGAGCCACTTATGGATTGCATACCAAAGATGATAATACCTAGATCTATCCTTGCTTTTATGCCTAGCTAGGGGCGTTAAACGATAGTGCTTGTTGGGAGGCAACCCAATTTTGTTTTTGTTCCTTGCTTTTTGATTCTGTTTAGTAATAAATAATTCATCTAGTCTCTATTTAGATGTGGTTTTATGCTTTTAATTAGTGTTTGTGTCAAGTAGAACCTTTGGGAAGACTTGGGGAAAGTCTTTGCGATCTTGCTGTAAACACAGAAACTTTAGCGCTCACAAGATTTGCTTCCATTTTTTTACTGGAGAGTGCTATTTAGTTAATTCTTTTTACAGATGATTAATAGATAAATTCCTCACGTCCAGCAATTTATTTTAGAATTTTTGGGGTTCCATAAGTATTCAAAACCTACATATTACTACAGACTGTTCTATTTTTGATAGATTCTGTTTTCTGTGTGTTGTTTGCTTATTTTGATGAATCTATGGCTAGTATTTGAGTGTATGAACACCAATACAAATAAAGAATGAGTTCATTATTGTACCTTGAAGCGGTGATTTGTTTTCTTTTACTAACGGAGCTCGCGAGATTCTCTTTTAGATTTTGTGTTGTGAAGTTTTCAAGTTTTGGGTAAAGATTTGATGGATTATAGAACAAGGAGTGGCAAGAGCCTAAGATTGGGGATGCTATGAGAAGTTTGATACTTGATGATTGTCTTGAGATATGGAAATGGTGATATTAGAGTCATGCTAGTTGAGTAGTTGTGAATTTGAGAAATACTTGTTCTAAAGTTTGTGATTCTCGTATCATGCACGTATGGTGAACCGTTATATAATGAAGTCGGAGCATGATTTATTTATTGATTGTCTTCCTTATGATTGGCGGTCCGAGACGAGCGATGGTCTTTTCCTACCAATCTACCCCCCCCTAGGAGCATGCGCGTAGTACTTTGTTTTGATAACTAATAGATTTTTGTAATAAGTATGTGAGTTCTTTATGACTAATGTTGAGTCCATGGATTATACCCACTCTCACCCTTCCACCATTGCTAGCCTCTCTAGTACCGCGCAATTTTCGCCAGTACCATAAACCCACCATATACCTTCCTCAAAACAGCCACCATACCTACCTATTATGGCATTTCCATAGCCATTTCGATATATATTGCCATGCAACTTTCCACTGTTCCGTTTATGATACGCTTCATCATTGTCATATTGCTTTGCATGATCATGTAGTTGACATCGTATTTGTGGCAAAGCCACCATTCATAATTCTTTCATACATGTTACTCATGAGTCATTGCATATGTCGGTACACCGCTGGAGGCATTCACATAGAGTCATATTTTATTCTAAGAATTGAGTTGTAAGTAAATAAAGTGTAATGATCATCATTATTAGAGCACTGTCCCAAGTGAGGAAAGAATGATGGAGACTATGATTCCCCCACAAGTCGGGATGAGACTCCAGACGAAAAAAAAAGGCCAAAAAAAGGAGAAGAAGGCCCAAACAAAAAAATGAGAGAAAAAGAGAGAAGAGACAATGTTACTATTCTTTTTCCACACTTGTTTTCAAAGTAGCACCATGATCTTCATGATAGAGAGTCTCTTATGTTATCACTTTCATATACTAGTGAGAATTTTACATTATAGAACTTGATTTGTATATTTCAATGATGGGCTTCCTCAAAATGCCCTTATCTTGACTCTTCTTGCGTCCAGACGACCGGCGTGCCTTGCTGAACTGGCTGATGGACACGTCTCTGTTGCACGCATCCACCCCACTGATTGCAAACTTGAGCTCAAAGGCCAGGCTGACGTTCTCGTCGATTGGATCGGAACCTGTGGTCAGATTCTTCTGTTGGCCGCCGCGCCCGCGTGCCATATCACGGAGCTGGATTAGATTAGCCTCCGGACAGTGATACTGGGCAGCTAGAAAATACTACTCCGGCAAAGTCGCCGAAGCAAAGAAAGAAAAAGAGTTAAATACACCGGAGATGTCTCAACTTGTCTTGCACGATTAGTTTGGTGCTCAAAGTTGCAAAATACATAAAACTGGTGTTCGAACTTGCCCGGCCGTGCAAATACAGTGTCTCCTTCCATATTTGAACGTACGTCCAGCCTATGTGGTGTGCGGCGGTGATGCATCTGTCAGTGGCTGAGAGGGGAAAGTGATGGGTGCTTCGTGCGTGAGATTCTTTTTACAGAAACCAGCTTGTATTTTATTTAATCACATAGAAAAGAATTGAAATAAAGTGTATGCTCATTAGAAATAACATGATTTTTTTTAAAATAAATTGGAGGGGTTTCGAACCTGGCGGTTCCTGGTCAAACACAGCTCGATCTGTCCATAGGAAGCTATGTAGACAGTTTGCACATATTGCTCTGCAATTTTCTAATGCTTTATTTACCAGTTTTATTTTTATTTTTTCCTAAGTTCCTGTTTAGTTTCATGGAACGTAAATTTCCCATATAAGAAATACAATATGAATTTATTTATTATTTGAAATATTTTTTCTATTTTCATTTTTGCGTACTTTGAAGAGATAGACATGAACTTTTTCAAAAGTTTATGGGGATTGAAATAGTTCAACCTATATTAGAAATTATTGTGTCAATTTATGTATGTTCATTCTGGACAACAAGCATCTTCGTTGTATTTCTAAAATGTCCAATTATTAACAAATTGACAAAGTTGTATTTTGTAAACGGAGATGCTAAATCTCAGTCGACTGAGACTTTGCGAAGTCTCAGTCAACGCCTTGTCCGTTGGATCGTTGGATGCTTCAAGATTCGTGCAACTGCACTACCAGCCCATTTGTTTTGTTTCTTCTATTTGTTTTTGGGCTGGGCCCTGTCCTTTTGTTCTTCTTTGTCGGGGCTAGCATGGGGCAAGGTTTTGGCCTTGTTTGTGTCAAGTTTCTTATTAAAAATAATTATGTGTCGCAAATTAAACACTCTATTTTTGCAACAACAAAAAAACACCCTAGGCTTAGGAGGGGAAATTCAAAGGGCGTCTTGATGTTGCTTTTCTTTTGGTGACCTCTTTTCTGTTATTTGTTTTACAATATAGTTTTCATACATTTAAACTGCACATAATTTTTGGTGCAACTAACCATATTAGAGTGTCAAACTTGTCATCTTGTTTTTTTTTATTTTAAGTAATTTATCCATACGAGTAATTTTATACATGCTCATTTTCCTTTCCTTTTTGCAGTTATACTACTTCTTTTTGGCTTACGCGTTTATTATAAATTGTTTTTCAAAATGTAAATAAGAATAAACAATACTCTATGTTTGTTCTTTTATTTGTTTTTTTTCGCGGTTGTACTTGTTAGTAGACTAAAGTTCTACTCCGGTGAGGGAGGGACAATGATGGGGCCCACCATTGACTCGTTCTGGTGCTTATGGTTGTCGTTAGGTGGTCTACATGCATGGATGCAATTTTTCTTACTCCTGATTTTCTTTTTGTATCGCCATGATGTTTTGATGAATAGATGGATGTTTTTCCCGCAATAAAAAGTTGCATGTACTTTTTTGTTGGCTAAAGTTGTTTTTACAAATTGGTTGTTGGCGTCGAGGAAGAGTCAGAATGCAACTAAAGGTAGGGTTGGCGATGTTTTATAAAATTTTATTTTTGTTTCTAAAAAAACTTCTACTAACTTGCCGCGCGCCCTAACATAAGGAACACTATGCTGGTAGAAATGAAACTTCTTCTAACTATTTGTTTTTTCCTACATGTGGCATATCTGACTCTCATGCCTAATTGCACAAGTTGCAACTATACACAACACGTTCAATGCACAGCTATATGTGTTGCGGCCTTTTTAGGATCAACATGTGAGGCGACCTTAGGAGGCACTAGTTAGACATTTAGCAGTTGCGTTTTTCATTTCTCTTCCTTTTTTGTTTTGTTTTTCTCCCACTGCACGAGAATAATATTCCAAGACAATCTTCGGGAGAGGGGTGTCCTTTTTTTCTCTAGTTGCATGTCCACCCTAGACACGAAATCCCCCCTAGCGGTGGCAGTTGCATCTCCATCCTCGACATGCAATTGTCCCAGCTGTGTGTGTGCGCGCGTGCCGCTAGGGGACGACCCAATGACGGTGTTTTTCATTTCTTTTGTTTTTATTTTTTTCTTTTGTTTTTCATTTCTTTTGTTTTTATCTCCCACCACACAAGAACAGTATCCCAAGACAACTC
Organism: Triticum urartu; assembly: GCF_003073215.2. Classification (NCBI taxonomy): domain Eukaryota; kingdom Viridiplantae; phylum Streptophyta; class Magnoliopsida; order Poales; family Poaceae; genus Triticum; species Triticum urartu. The sequence goes on along the minus strand of NC_053026.1, from coordinate 396,795,092 downwards.
CCCACCCCGCCGCGCACGTGGGAATTTTCCTTCTTCTCCAGTTGCATGTCCACCATTGACACACAACTGCCATAGGAGGTGGCCCGTTGCATGTCCACCCTTGGCACCCAACTACTCCCGATCAGTTGCATGTTCATCACCATGCAACAACCCCCAAGTGTGCATGTGCGTGTGTGTGTGTGTGGGCGCGCGCGTGCAATAACCCCCATGTGGCTCTAGGGGGTAGTGGCTCAACGAGAGAGAGAGAGGGCGTGTGCAATAACCCCAATGTGGCTCTAGGGGGAGGTAGTGGCTCAACGATGGCGCTTTTATTTTTCATTTTCTTTTATCCCACCGCATTTGGCTCTATGATGTTTTGTGGGAGGAGGGGAAGTAGGGGTACTTGCATGTCTGCAACTAGGCACGCAACTGCAAGTGTCGGCACCGACTGCAACCACATGTCTTCAACATGACTGCAACTCAGTAGTGTTTTGTAGGGGGGGCAGTGGTGTTTTTCTCCCGATTGCAAGTACATGTCTACCAACTGTAACTAACCTTTTGTTTTGTCGGTGGGCAGTGGGAGAGGAGGCGGTTTCATGTATGACACTAGGCACGCAATTGCAAGTGTCGCCCCCGCCTGCAATTGCATGTGCACCCCTCTGACTGCAACTGACCTTTGTTTTGTCAGAGAGTGGCAGGAGAAGGGAAAGGGAGTTGCATGTCTAACATTAGGCATGCAATTGCAAGTGTCACCCCAAACTGCAATTGCATGTGCACCCACCCGACTACAACTGACATTTGTTTTTTCGGAGGCGACGACAGGAGGGGGGTAGTTGCATGTTTGACACTAGGAATGCAACTACAAGTGTCGTCCTCAACTGCAATTGCATGTCCACCCACTCGTGTGCAACTAACAACTTGTTATGTCACGGGATGGTAAGAGAGGGATGGGTAGTTGCATGTCTGACACTGTACATGCAACTACAATTGCATGTCTACCTATTGGTTGCAGTTGACCTTTTGTTCGTCGGTGGGAGGTTGTAGAAGGGGTCAGTTGCATGTCTCACACTAGGCATGCAACTTCAAGTGTGACCCCCTCACCCCCCCCCCCCCTGAACGCAATTGCATGTGCACTCATCCGACCGCAACTGACCTTTGTTTTTTCGGTGGGCGGCGGGAGAGGGGAGGGTAGTTGCATGTCTAACACTAGGCACACAACTTCAAGCGTCGCCCCAACTGTAATTGCATGTGCCACCACCCGACTGCAACTGACATTTGTTTTGTTGGAGTGCAACGGAGGGAGAGGGGGAGTTGCATGTTTGATACTAGGCATGCAATTGCAAGTGGCATCCTCGACTGCAACTGCAGGGCCACCCTTCGGGCTGCAACTAACCTTCTATTATGTCAGAGGATGGCGAGAGAGGAAGGGGTAGTTGCATGTCTGATACTAGGCACGCAACTGCAGTGTCACCACCTACTGCAGTTGCATGTCTAGTTATCTGACTGCAACTCACATTTGTTTTGTTGAAGGGCGGTAGGAGAGGGGGGCAACTGCAAGTCTTTTTTTACCAAGAGTGTGGAGGGACCATTTTCATTGTAGTTTTTATTATGTTACATAAAAGTTATAGTACCTTGTTTTTTTCATTTCCTTTTTTGTTTTGTTACTTAAATCAGTTATAAAGTCCCACTTATTTTTGTGTGTTTGTCTAAACTGTCGATGAAACTAACGAAGTAGCCAAAGTTTTTCCATTTATTTTTCTTGTCCAGTCCCCTTGTTTATATCTGAAAGTTAGAATATATATATTTTTAGACTTTTTTTATCTGATGGGCAACATATTCTCAAACTCTATAAGAATTCTTTTTTTGTATATTTTAAAGTCTGTAAAAACAAGTTGACGGAGATTTTAATTGATGTGGCAAGTCATTTTTCGTCTTTCAAATTTGTTCAGACATCGTAACTAGTAGCTGATGGGCATCTGTTCCGATTATATATTTTTGTTCAGATTTTGATTTTTCAAATGTGCATCTCTCCAGTCTCAGAGTGGTGTCGCTAGCAAATTGTGTGCCAGGGCATGATATCCTGAATTACTATCAGTTATAATCAATAATAGTAATTCTTTTTTTGTCAAAAATCATAGCAGCTGTTTTATTTTTGATTTTTTGTTTGTAAACACTGGTATAGCTGATGGGAATTAACATAATCACACAAATTTTATAAAGCTGCGGAAATTTTCCAGCAAACCAGCACATATATGCATAGTTGATGCTTTTTCTTATTTTTTTTCCCAAGCAAACAAACAAGCACACAGACACATACAACGAGTTGAGTTCTTCTTAGTACAAAGATCGAGCACGCATATCGCCTGGGCCTATTCTTTTTTCTGTTGAGTACGTTTTTTGCTGTGTCAAAGAAAACAAATAAACAGGCTGCCCAAATACACAAACACGGTAAAGAGCCCGGCCCAAAATAAAAAACAAACAAACAGAAAAAGAAAGCCCAGAACCTAAGCCGAATATAGTCCAGCAGATGACGAGCTAAGGAACAGGCCTAATGTCCCTAAATGACATCAGCCGACTGAGACTTTGTGAAGTCTCAGTCGACTGAGTCTTAGACAGTCCCTTTTGTAAACTACTCAACATGCATTAAAAGGTACTGTGTTGAACTTTTTAATACAATTATTCAAAATGTTACAGAATTATTTTTTAATGCATGTTGAACTTTTTTTTAAAATAAACATTAGCAGTTTTTTAATGTAAGAAGAACATTTTTTAAAAAAACGTTACAATTTTTAATACATGTGACACATTTTTCAAAAACATGCTGAACATTTTTCAAATGCAATAACACTTTCTTTAAGTTTATGGCAGTTGAATTTTTTCTTACATTTCTTTTTCAATGGTAAAAGTAATATGAAAAATAAAAATATAGGACTTGACAAAATAAAAATAAAACTTATACGGGTCCGTAGAAGCACCATATATAAACAGAAATCACTTGAAGAGGTACATAGCAACCAAAGCGGTTTTTTGGAGCACGGTGGCCACTGAGCATGCTTTTCTGAAAGGCTAAAAACTGGCACTTAAAAGTTTCAAAAAAAAGCTGATTGTTTTCACACAAAAATGTATGCATGTGCTGTAAGTGATTTTCAAATTTCGTTTGAAATTATGTTATATTATACCCTGCGAAAAAAGACAAAAATCCCGCCAGAAAAACAAGCTGATTTTTGCATGTAATTGCCTTTTTTATCTCCCGCGTACAAACATAGATTTTGATGAAAATTCACACGGATATATTACAGTTCTATATGTGAATGTATAAAAATTTAGAGTTTGTTTAGCTGTAAAAATCCGTTTATTTAAACTTCGAAAAAAAGGACACAATGTGTTGGTGCTCCAAAGTTTTTTTGCATAGCAATGCAATATATAGAGTTCGAACTAGTCAATATCTACTATGTAGAGTATGGCATGGTGGACAACCCGTGCGTGCAATGCAAATATGCAATCCGTGATCACAAGATGTTAGAGCATTTTCAGCCGCGCTCTCAGAAAGGTCTCCCCAGACAATTTTTTCGCATCGGCGCAGAAAAATCGGCCCAGTCACGTTCCCAGAAGTTCGATTTTCGTTGGCCTGGTCCGAAATAAGAGCCGGCGGACCCAGGCCGAACCCGACGCGTTGGGGGCGCTCGGGGACACCGGGGCGAGCGGTTTTGACGCGAAAGAGTCACGGGCCCGCCGCATCAGCGACACCGCGCATCGTCTTTCCTCACGCCTCGGTTTCCCGCGGGGAATCAATGGCAAGGCTGCCGCCGGTCAGCCTTACCATTGATTTCTCACGGGCGGCGCGTCACGGGACGGTGCCGACGCCTCCCCTCCCTCGCACGAATACACACGGGCGGGACGCGGCTATATAAAGCCGGCGGCTTCCCTCGCCTCTGGCCACACCAGCCCTAGCCCTACCCGCCCTAGCCGTCGAGCTCTGCCTTTCCCGAGAGCCGCCGCCGAGCCCCCCTCTCCCGAGCGCCGCCGTCGAGCCCTCGCTCTTCCTCCCTCTCCCGATGGCCGAGCGTTTCCCCGGAGATGAGGCGGCGGCCAACGGCTTCGGCCGCCGCTCGCTCCGCGAACAGGAGTCTTGACTCCTGTTCTAGGCGAACATCCCGGCGCCGCCGGACATGTGCGCCGGGCCGACGAGCTGGAAGCTCAGCAAAGGGGGAGTTCCCATTCCCCCGTTGTCCGACGTCGTGGCCGAACCCGGGCACTTCGCCGAGGAGGTCGACGTCGTGCGCGCCTCCCTCACCGTCGCCCAACTCTCCCTCCCCCAGTACGCCGCCAACAACCATGCGGCTTGGGCGGCGTACTTCGAACGCCGTCAGCAGCAACGGCTGGCGTCCACCAACGGCGTGGCGGTGGTCGGCGGCATGAAGAACAGCGAGGGGCGCCGCCTGTGGTGGGGCGTCCCCGGCCGCACACTCGAGGGCGTGCTGACGCGCCTCGAGGGCGGCAATGACCTGCCGTTGGCGTACCCCCCGGCGAGGGCGGCTGCCCAGGCGCACCACCAACGCGATGGGCGATGGGCACCAAGGAGGTTCGGCTCCTCCTCCTCTTCTTCCTCCTCCCCGCGCTCTTCTTCGCACTCCTCCGGCACTCCGGCGCTGCTCGGCGTCAAGGCCGAGCCCGCGGCGGAGTCGCCGCTCGGCCGGCGCACTCGCAGCGCCGGCATCGTCATCAACGAGGACGGCCGGCGCGCCTCCTCGTCGGCTCCTCCTCCGCGCTTCGTCAAGCCAAAGACGAAGCCGGGGCTCGCGCCGGTGAAGGCAGAGCCGGGGCTCGCCGCCATGAAGACGGAGCACGGCGAGGTCGAGCGCGACGACGACGCGGCCCTTGAATGGACACGGCAGGACTCCCTCAAGATGGCGATGGAGCGCCAGTGCGCCGCCCTGCAGCGCTTCGCGGAGCGCCGCCGGGGCCACGACGAAGGAGGAGTCGTCGTCATCGACGACAGCGACGACGACGACGCGCCGCCGCCGCCACCAGTCCGCCATGGCGACGCCGGGTGCAGCAGGGGCGCCCGCGTCAGGAGGAGAAGGTCAGCGACGAGGATGGCGGCGACAACGGCGACTACTCGGTGTTCAGCAAGTTTCTTTTAGATTAGTTTATTATATATTTGCTATGTAATGAAAATCGGCGAACTTTGTCCAAATATATGCTCAAGTTGGCCGAAATTTGTCGTGTTTGCCGAACTTCGCCGAACTGTGCCGAAATTTGCTGTACTTTTTTTATTTAATCGCGCCTGGGGGCGGCCCTGGGGCCGGCGGCTGGGGACCAACTCGCCCCAGGCCCATTTTTTACGCCGGCTCACCCCCAGGCGGCGATTTTAGGCGTCCCCTGGGGGGCCAACAGCTGGAGATGCTCTTAGGTTTGATCCTGCATCATGCAAAAAAATTCTAATTTGTGGGGTTTTCCTACATGATTAAATAAATATGTGGGAGTTTTCAATAAAAAATCCTCACGCGTGGGCCACTCAGCCCTTCCTAACTCTTAGCCACTAACAGGTGGGCCACTGCCACGATAGCACGCCACGCGGGACGGACATATGTCCAAGTACGGATGAAAGCACCGTATTTATACGGTCGGACAAGTTCGAGCACCAGTTTCGTGTGTTTTGTAACTATAGACACTAAACGGAGGACAAGTTGAGGCACCGTTATTGTATTTAACTCAAAGAAAAACAAGTTTAACAAGTTTTCTTTCCGAGGGAAAACGTGGGCAGTGCATTGCTTCCCCGTCTCCATTGCATTCGCCTCCGAAAACCAAGCAAAAATGCGCGGAGGAAGACGGAAAAAGGTGGGTCAATCTTGGCGCCCGCCGTTTCGCCGCAGTTTCCCGGAGCCGAACGAAGTCGCCAAGAAGGGGCGTCGCTTGTCGTGCGTGCCTGCTGCTGGCAGCACAGTGAAGTCAGAGGAACGTGCCTGCTGCTGGCAGCACAGTGGAGCACAGTGAAGTCAGTACGCAAAGATTTGTACGTGCCGAGTCGGATGCAGATGCACAGCCAACGATAGCCCGAGGTCACGGCACCGGCAGCCCGGACGGGCACACCACCGTTTGTCAACGCGCAGTCGCCTGAACTTTCCTCGCTCCCCCGCGGCAGCGACGGCTCTCAAACACCTCGCGCTCCTCATCCCTCATCCAGCTCCACACACCACCCCGACCCCGAAGGCAGACACGACACGCGCGCGTCGGCCTCACTGCCAAACTTCCTCCGTCCCTCGCCCGCCCGGACGCGCACGGCGCGCGACAGACGCCCACCGCGTTCTCCCCCTCCCCGGCGAAGCCCGGCCGGCCTGGCGGAGGAGGACATGAAGCCGCGGGACCTGCTGGAGCGGATCCGGCGGCCGTTCGGCTCCCGCCGCGGGTCGTCGGCGTCGGCGCGGCGGGAGGAGGAGGACCTGGAGGCCATCGCGGCGCGGGAGCAGCGCGCGTTCCGCTACGAGGCGCTGGCGGCGGCCACGCGCAACTTCTCGGAGAAGCAGAAGCTCGGGCAGGGCGGGTTCGGCCCCGTCTACCGGGGCCAGCTCGCCGACGGCCGGGACGTGGCCGTCAAGCGGCTGGGCGCCGGGTCCAGGCAGGGCGCGCGGGAGTTCAAGAACGAGGCCAACCTGCTGTCCCGCGTCCAGCACCGCAACGTCGTCAACCTGCTCGGCTACTGCGCCCACGGCGCCGACGAGAAGCTCCTCGTCTACGAGTACGTCCCCAACGAGAGCCTCGACAAGATCCTCTTCTCCGCCGCCGCCGCCGCCCCGCCGCCCACCTCCGGCAACAAAACACACTGTGAGTCGCTCCGTCCCATCCCACCCGTTCCGCTTGATAATTTCTCGTCGCCATTCCCCTGCTTTCCTTCCAATCCATGCTTTAATTTAGTTGGTTGGTTGATTCGTGAGTGAATTCCCCATTTTACGCATTGGAAACACGAATTCCGACCAACCCTGTGCGATCGGAAGACGAAGAATGCACAGATGCACATGATGCTTCGTGGTTGGTGGTGATATTTGGTAGGAAATTAATGCACCGGAAAATTGCAGCAGCGAGTTCACACAGAGTAGGACTAGGAACGTACTCACTACATATCCGTTCATTGCTCGCGTCAGTGATGGTGTCATGCTGCCGACGGCTCTCTGCAAGAACACGCATATATCTTACAGAAAGAAAACTCAACGAAATGATGCCCTCATAGACGTCTGCTAGAATTATTGCTATTCAGAATGCACACGCATGCTGAATTGATGGTTGCTGAACCGGTGAGTGCAGACAATCTTACGAGAGCAATGTCGCACCAGCACCGTATAGTCGTATACACATTCACATCAATCTATGGTATGATGGAACAGGGCCATGCTCTGCAACAGTGGAAGCATCTATCTAGAATTTTTTTTTAAAGAAATGCTACATGCATAGATATACATGGCGTGGTAAAACTATAGTAGACAGTAAAAAAATGCAGAGGCAGTCAGCGAGTGCAGACATTTTTGGTCTTCTTAATTTAATTTGGCATCATAGGCTGATAGCCACATCCATATGCTTCGAAGATTTGAATTGGGTTCTGTAGGAGACTGCGCCGTACAGTTGTTGGGTTGGCAACTTGACATTTGTATCGGGTATCAGGTTGCGAGGTTGGATTTAGAATTGTACTGTAGATGCTAGAATTATGGGTTTTTACTAGAAAAAAATTGCATAGGTTAATTTCAGCTCGTTGGTCATCCATAACGTAGGTGCGATGAACAACGAGCGGTCCACTGTTGTAGCCCGTAGTACGCTGCGCTGTTGTCGCTGTTACCCCTTTAGGAAGCACGAACGGAAGCGAACAACCGTGTGATCCCGAGGCCACGACTACTGGTCCAGGCCATAAACGGCAAAAGCACACTCTGCCCTTTTGAAAAATTCCAACGCACGAATGGTCAGCACAGCACGCTTTGTTTGAAAAATTCGTGTCCGCGGCGCGTTGTAAAAAAGATGAGACCATGTCCATGTATGTGTTGCCTTGCCGGTTTCACTTTCAGAAAGAAATCTGTTAGCGCGAAATAATGTGTCCTTGGCACGGCAAGCACGCATATGCACCACATGACGCCGAGATGATGCACTAGATCCATATCCAGGCCGATCGCTTGCTTGCTGGGGAAGAGTAGTTTGCTTTTTTACTTACGGGGCCGTACGCTTCCCGTCAAAATTCGTTGGGCCTCTGAAAGAGACAGTTTGATCCACGAAGCCAGAATCAGTGACCAATTGTTCCTCTCCCATCGGTTGCTTTTCTTTCTAGGCTACAACTTAACCAGGTGGCTCGACGCACGCATAGAAAGTTGGCTTTTGACACTAAACTCGCCTTCGATGGTGAGGCGGTTCTGACGCACTTGCTCTTGCTTTGGCCGCGAATCTCCAACTCCTGCACGCGCGGTTCTTACATATACACATATACATACACGAGGAAAAGCAATAAACGTGCACCATACTTTTGTGCCCCCTGTGGATGGACATCGCAGTCAGTCTCTACGTGAACTGATAGCAGTAGTAGCCTAGTGCCAAACCCTAATCCAACTATTCTTCTGCTTTGACCAGGCGGCCCTTTCTTGCGATAGCCCTTTTGACCGAGTCAAAGTCTTCCACTAGCTGTTTCCGGCATTGAATGCCTTGGTTTTCCTCATGGTAGTCCTACGTGGGCGCCTCTGGGTGCAGTGTACAACCGCGCTGCACCCGGGGCCGGATTCACTTCATGTGCACGTTTCTTGCTCCCTCCGTTTGATTGAGTTCCTCCAGCCCCCCCCCCCCCGGGCGACCCGGTCCACGAGACGGCGCTGGCACGTCGCCGTCGCCGTCCGGTCTGATCATCCGATGTGTCACCGTCGAGTGCCGGGCAGCACACGGCGACGCTAAACCTGCTGCGGCTGCCGCGCGTGCATGTGGTGCCAAGTTTAACTGAATTTTACAAGCCGGAATGAACGGCGTAGCTCTGATGTCAGTGTTCTTGTCTTTTGAATGTCCAGCCGGCAGCAGCAGCGAGGGCGACAGGCCATTGCGCGCGGAGCTGACGTGGGCGCGGCGGCTGGAGGTGGTGGTGGGCGTGGCGCGGGGGCTGCTGTACCTGCACGAGGACGCGCACACGCCCATCATCCACCGCGACATCAAGGCCAGCAACATCCTCCTCGACGAACGCTGGGTCGCCAAGATCGCCGACTTCGGCATGGCCCGCCTCTTCCCGGAGGCCGGCGACGGCCACTCCCACGTCCAGACCCGCGTCGCCGGCACCAACGGCTACATGGCGCCCGAGTACCTCATGCACGGCCACCTCTCCGCCAAGGCCGACGTCTTCAGCTTCGGCGTCCTCGTCCTCGAGATCCTCTCCGGCCGAAAGAACTCCTCCTTCATCCCGCCGCCCCGATCCAGCGCCGACAACCTCCTCGATTACGTACGTAGTAGTATGTGCGGTTTCCTCCATTGATTGATGATCCGTGTCATCGCGTGCATGCAGCTAGCCTGGAAGGATAAGAATGTGTTGCGTGCGCCATGCAGGCCTGGAAGCTGTACAAGGAGGAGCGGAGCATGGAGCTGCTGGACCCGTCGGTGAAGTCGACGGCCGCGCCGGACCAGGTGCTCATGTGCGTCCGCATCGGGCTGCTGTGCGTGCAGGCGGACCCACGGCTGCGGCCGGACATGAAGCGCGTGGTCATCATCCTCTCCAAGAAGCAGAGCACGCTGGAGGAGCCGACGCGGCCCGGGGCGCCCGGCTCGCGGTACCGGAGGAGGGCGCACGGCCTGCGCAGCTCGTCGCAGTACTCCGACGGCTCGTCGTCGGGCACGACCCCGTCGACGTCGCATGCGTCGGCGTCCGCGTCGGCTTCGGCATCGGCGTCGAACGCAATGACGACATCGAGCACGCGCACATTGCGGAGCCGGGGGCTCCCGTCGCACCGGGAAGAGCAGGAGCTGCCCAACGGCAGCTGAAGCCTGCAGACGCCTGAAGCTCACTGTAGATATGTCCATTCTTTTTCGTCTTGTTTCTTTTTGTGTCTTCTCGGAGATTCTAGATTAGATAGTATGATTATTTTGGTAGTGGGTAGGAAGAAGTAGAATGATCGGCCGGATTATTTTAGGGTGGTGCTAGTAGTTCGTAGCCGGAGGAAGATGACTGAACTTTCAACTGTCGGCCGATCGATTACTGGCAGTGACAGGGAATGTGCATAGCAAATGGAGAGAGATAATTGCCGTGTTTACAAAATTCCTTTGCGTGCAATCCGTGGCTGCACAAAAATACTCACAATATATTATTTCAAAGATGCAACAGAAAGTTAAGCAAGACCAATAACAACAACGATGACAACAAGAATGAGTAAGGTTTCATGCGTCTTCAGGTTGCATCCTTTCAATCTTTCAAACTTCTCTTCGTCAGCAGTGATTTTTTCTGGTTCGTTGGTCCTATGGGGCCTTAGCACGATTGACTTCTCGACTGTCTACTGCAACAAGTTTTGTCTGGCTCCGACAAGGAAGGAGCGATGACGGTGGCGCGTCTTCGGCTCGCTTCAGTGCTTGTAGTCGCTGCTAAATGATCTACGAATCTGAATGCAATTTTTATTATTTCCGGTGTTCACTGTTCCACGATCAAAGATGAATAGATCGAAAGTTTCCCACAAGAAAACAATAATAATGACAACAAAAATGAGTAAAGTTCGTACTTAGAGCAAGCAGTTCCCTGCCCCATCCCCACCAAGGACGTATCACAACATGTTTGGTTGGGGGTTATTAAAGGTAGGGAATGACAATTTAACGGTTATGTGACATATAATCATTGTTTGGTTGGAGGGCAAGGGAATTGAGGTGAGATGAGGAAAGAGAATTAAGGAGTTCATTTCCCACGTATCTCTTTCCAGCCTCCCCCTGTTAATTCACATGGGAAGTTATTTTCATTCAAATTCACTTTACTAATTCCCACCACACACACCAAATATAGGATTGGGACTAAAATTCAACTTCCCATGTCTAATCCCCTACTAAACTTCCACATGTAAACTTCCATTCATTCTAGACAAACACGTTGTCAGTGTTTCCCTAGTATGAGATTCATGACTAATTCACTAGCATAATGCTAATTGATCGCTACGATACTCAAAAATGATTTAGTTGTACCGGATTAGTAGTCACTAGTAGAAAAAGGGGCTTTCGTTCGGGCCTGGCCAGCCCATTAGTCCCGGTTCTTTCATGAACCGGGACCAATGGATGCATTCGTCCCGGTTCGTGAGCCCAGGGGGCCGGCCGGGGCCTCGTGGGCATTGGTCCCGGTTTGTATGGACCCATTTGTCCCGGTTCCAGACACGAACCGGGATCAATGGGCCTCGCTCCTGTCCCACAAACATTGGTCCCGATTCTTGGCTCGAACCGGGACAAAAAGCTGGGCTTTAGTCCTGGTTCCAGCCATGAACCGGGACAAATGAGTTGCCTATATATACCCCGTCACTGTAGCAGCGCACTCCACAATGCTCTGTTTTTTCTGGCCAGCGAGGAGAGGGCATTTGGGTGCTCTAGCTCACCTCCTATGCACACGAGGTGTTCGATGAAATGCCCAAGCCACGCTAGTTAAACTTTCTCCTCTGGAAGCTCGACCTCCAAGCTCCATTTTCTCCGAGATTTGTCTAGGTTTAGCGGTCCGTCACGTCCCGTCCCCGTCTTCACCGCCGTCGATCGCCCGCGCCGATCTCGTCGCCTGCACCACTATGGTGAGCCTCTTATCTTCTTCTGAAAGAAAAAAAATTCTTACTTTATATAGATACTTGTCTAATTTTCTTACTTTTATTATTGCTTGTGCTTATATAGTGCGATGGTTTTGGTATCCGCCCCCGTCGGCCCTCGTCCTGGCTATGATTCGGATGTGGTATATATATTATCTTTTATAACTATTTGGTTCATTTATTGTTTATGACAATTATGCCCATCGAGTTGACATAGATTTTATTTATGTAGGAGGTAGTTGAACCGGAAATTCCAACCGACCCTATTGTCGAGAGGTTAAATTTAGTTGAAGAAGAAAATAATTACTTGAAGCAAAAAATAAAAAATAAATGAGGAGGAGAAGATGATATTGGAGTTGCATGTTGCGGATGTCGTCGATGATCACAAGATCAAGATGGATGCAATGCGGTTGAAGATGAGAAAGATTAGAAAATATGTCATTCATACCGAGGCTTGGTATCATTATGCCGTTGAATCAATTTTTACCTTGGTTGTGATTATGATCGCATTTATTGTTGCATTGAAAGGTTTCACATAGTTTCAATGTATGGTTTAACTAGATGCTCTGGAGAGCTATATGTTGTTCAATGAGAACTATGTATGTACTTTGTTTTTAGTGTGATGATGAACTTCTATTAATTTGGTCACTTATCTATCCATGAGAGCTACATGTACTAAATTGATGATGTAACTTTGAATGGTGCATTTTATACACGAAGTGCATCCAGTTTTTGCCGTAAGCCCCTCTACTTTCTTGCACATGCTATGTGGGTGAAATGATGATATCATGACAACTTTCAACCTTTTCAGAGTTCATTTGTAGTGCTTTTCAATTTCAAGATCTTATAGCTCAAAATAATCAGTAAATGCATGAAAAATAACAAATGAAGTCAGAAAGGGTTGAAAATTGATGATGTGGCTTTGAATGGTACATTTTGAACACAGAAAAAGTATGGAGTTCAAATAAGTTCAAAAAAATGAAATCCCTTTGTAACAAACGAGTTTCCGTATGAAACCCTGATACTTCGAAAGAGATTGTCCGTTTTGTACACGAAGTGCATACAGTTTTTGCCGTAAGCCTCTCTACTTTCTTGCACATGCTATGTGGGTGAAATGATGATATCATGCCAACTTTCAATCTTTTCATAGTTCATTTGTAGTGCTTTTCAATTTCAGGGTCTTATAGCTCAAAATAATCAGTAAATGCATGAAAAATAACAAATGAAGTCAGAAAGGGTTGAAAATTGATGATGTGGCTTTGAATGGTACATTTTGAACACAGAAAAAGTATGGAGTTCAAATAAGTTCAAAAAAATGAAATCCCTTTGTAACAGACGAGTTTCCATATGAAACTCTCATACTTTGAAAGAGATTGTCTGTTTTGTACACGAAGTTCATCCAGTTTTTACCGTAACCCTCTCTATTTTCTTGCACATGCTATGTGGATGAAATGATGATACGATACCAATTTTCAACCTTTTCAGAGTTCATTTGAAATGCTTTTCAATTTCAGGGTCTTATAGCTCAAAATAATCAGTAAATGCATGAAAAATAACAAATGAAGTCAGAAAGGGTTGAAAATTGATGACGTGGCTTTGAATGGTGCATTTTGAACACAGAAAAACTCTGGAGTTCAAATAAGTTCAAAAAATGAAATCCCTTTGTAACAGACGAGTTTCTGTATGAAACCCTCATACTTCGAAACAGATTGTCTGTTTTATACACGAAGTGCGTCCAGTTTTTGCCGTAACCCTTTCTAATTTCTTGCACATGCTATGTGGATGAAATGATGATACCATGCAAAAAAAAATTAACAAAAAAACTTCTATAAAACTCTAATAGCAAAAGGAATAAACTAAAAAGCTTTTATAAACCTCTAGTATTTTTAAACTAAAATTATATAAAATTCATGCCACTGAAATTATCAAAGTATTTTCTGTTAAAAACATGAAAAGCAGAAAGAAACAAAATAAACTTTAATAAAAAGTAGAAACAAAATTAAATAAATTAAAATTTAATAAAATAAATAAGTATAAAAAAATAAAAATAAAATAAACTTTAATAAAATAAATAAGTAGAAACAAAATAAAACAGATTAAAATTTAATATAATAAATAAGTAGAAACAAAATAATATAAACTTTTATAAAATAAAGAAGTAGAAACAAAATAAACTTTATAAAAGTAAAATAAATAAACTGTTTATTCAAAACATTTTATTTTGTAAACCATGCGTCCAAATCTTCAACTGTTTTCACCGTTGGATTTCCCGCGTCGAGATCTTCAAAACTAGATCCCATGTCGATAGATTTTAATGAACTTGTTTTTCAAAAAAAATCCTGACGAAAAAACCGAACCGGGAGCACTGTTTTTCCCCTTTTTGAAAGAGCACAGTCGTGCCTCTCGCAAAATCACAACCGCGCCTCTCACGGAAGCAAAACCATGCCTCTCACAGAAGGAAAAAAAACAAAAACATGTTTTTTCGTTTCCGAGAGACACGCCCGTGCCCCTTGCGAAATCACACCCGTGCCTCTCGCGAAAACAAAACCATGCATCTCGTGGAAGGAAAAAACAGAAAACTATTTTTTTTCGTTTTTGAGAGGCACGGTCATGCCTCTCGCTAAAGCAAAACTGTGCCTCTCGCGGAAGCAAAAAAAATAATGAAAAACACGTTTTTTTTGTTTCCGAGAGGCATGGTTATGCCTCTCTCAAAAGCAAAACCATGTCTTTTGCGAAAGCCAAAAAAACACGTTTTTTGCGCAATTTTTTTCCTGAATAATTTTTTGGCCCAAAGGCTAAGGAAGACCGGTGAAAAACCAAAACATCAAAAAACCCTAAAAAATCGTTTAAAAAGAAGAAAACACGTGTAGAAAAATAAACAAAACAAAATCCGAAGCGAGTGCCCAAGTGCGATACGTGGCGGGCGGCTGAGAGTGCGCTAAGTGGCGCTGATCGTTGTGAGGCTTCCGAAGAAACACTCGTCAACTAATTGCTCTTGAATAGCTCCGTACATTTAAATAGTGTCACATCTGCTAGAAAAAAAATCTACATAGGCCATGTTGCTAGTCTTTGACTATTCGGTAGACTTCTGGACTATATATAGAGAGACCCAAGGGACAGCTAAAAATCATGTTTAATATTTGATTTTGCTAGCCTTATAAAAATATTATTTCTTCAATGGAAATTCTTGAAGTTATCTTCTCTCTGTGTTCTGAAGGTATCTTTGCGAAGTAGTTTATTATTTTTAGTCTGATGATGACTGGAGTACATTTTTCCGCTAAGTTATTTATTCCGTTCACTGTAGGGTCTTTTGTATAAAATAGTTGGTTACCAATTAGTCCTTATATTTACCGTTTAGTCCTATAATTCTTTTAGCCATAACTTTCGTTCTTTTATTCAAATTAGATGAAACCAACGCCCAAATTTTCATCTTGATCCCCTCTATCCAGTAGACCCAACAAATAGTATTTTTGAAACTTCAAATTTTGAATTTGACCAGATCTAGTTTTCAACTTAAATAGGTCATAACTTTGGATCTACAACTCCATTTTATTTGATTCTTTTTGCAAATTGACCTGGTGACATCAATTTCTTCTTGGAGGCGCCTACATGGAGCATGTGCAGGAGCATTGTCACACACTCGCCCTAGGACGCATTTGTGAGGAGTATCACAAGGATCTCAAAGGGCCCCCCTATATCATGTGCGGACATAGAGATCACCAAGGAGAAATAGTACGCACCAGGGAAGATGATATGACAGAATCATACATTCAGGATCTGGAGGAGCACATCCGAATAATGGAGAACCAGATGCACCGCGGTATGAATAGCACCAGGAAGATGGACCCACAAAACCGAGCTCGAGGATGAACTCAAGGAGGACCACGAGGAACATGAGGAAGAAATCAATGTTTTATTAGAGAAATATGGACCTGAAGACGAAGCTGGAAAAACCCGAAGAGAAGCTGGAAGGAGAGTCTTCTTGTTCGTCAATGTCGTCTTCATAATCGTCGTCTCACTGATGAATCCATCAGAGTCGTCCTTCTGGGTGTTCTCCCTTGTCCAACTTCTCTTCGGCTTTTTCCAGGTCTTCATATTTATCTATTAGCACACTGATTTACTGCTCATGTTCCTCATGTGCCTACTCGAGTTAATTCTCAAACTCGGTCTTGCAGGTCATCAGCTTCCTGGTGCTATTCATGTTGTGGTGCATCTGGCTCTCCATTCTGCAGATGTGCTCCTTCAGATCCTGAATGTATGATGTTGTCGTGTCATCTTCCCTGGTGCGTATTATTTCTGCTTGATGATCTTGGCGTACACACATGATGTAGTGGGTTCCTTTGAGACCCTTGTGGTACTCCTCACAAATGTGTCCTAGGGCGGCGTGTGCGGCAATGCTCCTGCCTATGCTCTATGTAGGCGCCTCCAAGAAGGAATTGATGTCATGAGCTTCAATTTGCAAAAAGAATAATTTAAAACAAAGTTATAGATTGAAAGTCATGACCTATTTAAGATTAAACATAGATCAAATTCAAATTTTAAAATTTCAAAAATATTGTTTGTTTAGGTCTACTGAATATAGGGAATCAAGATAAAAATTTGGGAGTGGTTTCATCTAATTTTTGAATAAAAGAACAAAAAAATATGGCTAAAAGAATTTCAGGGCTAAACAGTAAATACATGGACTAATCGGTAACCAACTACTCCCTACATTCCTAATAAGTCTTTTTAGAGATTTCATTATAGACTACACATGGAGCAAAATGAGTGAATCTACAATCTAAAATAACTCCATATAAATATTTAGGAACTGAGGAAGTAATATATACGAAAGACCCTATGATGGACGGAATAAATAAATTAGCGGAAATATATACTCGTATCATCACTAGTGTAAAAATAATAAACTATGGAAATATAAAAAAGAATACAAGGACATGATTGAGAAAGATACCTTCAGATGACCTCAAGAATTTCCATCGGTGATTTTTTTAATAAGGCTAGCCAAACCAAATATAGATTTAGCCTGAATTGCATCATTTTTCAGTGTCCTTGAGTCTTTATATATAGTCTAGAAGTCTACCGAACAGTCAAAGACTAGACAATGTGGGACTATTTAGATGCACGGAGGTATTCACAAAAGGGCAAAGTGCCACGGATATTCAGTTTGACTCCCATGTCCACATACACCTGATATCTCTACCGTTGCCTCATCCAAAGATGCGCAGTAGCAGCTGTATTTGGTCTTGTATTTTCATTTGATGTGGCTTTTTGCTACAGTGTAAGAAACAAATTGTTCGAAGGTTTTAGTTTTTCAAAATGATTTTGTGGATATTAGTTGTTACGCCCCCTCCCCCGCGTGCCTCTCACAACCTAGGCGACAGTGCGGTAACTCCCCATCTAATCTTCTCTGCCGGTGCTTCTGCTGGCCCTTTGTCCCTTCGTCTTGTTATATGGATTGGTTTTTTTTGTGCATGTCTGTCTCGATGGCAGACCTACAGATGTGTCGTGGATTTCTGTCTTGATCCTCCATCTCCGGTTCCTACCAGTGAAGGCTGTCGACTTTTGTCGGGGAGCATGTGAGGTTTGCGTCCCTCGACTTAGTATGTCGGATCTGGAGCGTTCTCCAGGCCCTCTCCGATATTTCCTTCTACAAGGTGGTGATTTACCCTATAGACCGCAATGCCGACGTCTTTTGCTCTGCATCACTGAATTCCTGACCGCCGATTTTACAAACTCCTATGTTTCATCAAGTTTTCTTCGCTAAGATGGAGGGTCAGAGGCGGCATCAATTTGCGTACAGGGTGTCATCGATGGATATAGGAGGAAGAAGACTTCAACAACCCCAGGGACTTGGATGCATTTTTCAATTTCTATAAGTGTGTTTTTAAAACAATATCTGCTACATAATGTATGGCCATTGGTATTTCAGAAAATAAATGATTTTGCGAATTTCAATCCAAGATCTTATACGCACACGATATCACACAACACAAGGAGCAAGTGCATCAACTTAGCGTTTTTTTTTCCTAAAAACTTCTTAGCGTCTTGGGTACCAGTTTTCCCAAATCATGCCCTTGAAGGAAGCCCGTGGTCGTGGACGTGAGAAACTGCGCCCCGAGATGGTGAGCTTTCAAGTGATAGTGCCGGGCTGGCCCTCCTGAAGGTTCACTTGGAATTAGTGATGGAGTACCAAATCATCCGGGCCACTGGATCGGGAGAAATGAACGGACTATATTAATTTCTGAAGTGTTGTAAAAGAGCTCAATTTTGAACAAACAATCTCCATACGCACACGACAGCGCACACCACAACGAGCGATGCATCACTGGTTTCAAACATAAGCTGCTTATTTCGCAAAAGAAGAATGGGAAATGAGTACACGAAAAGGGAAAAACGCACTGAAGATCGGTTTGGGCCGGTCACTTCTGATTTTTCGGTGAGGCGCCATTACCTTGGGCGGCATTGTTTGAGCTCGGCTTGTCTTGGGCTGGCGTGTTCTGGGCCGTGCTTTTCTTCCCAAACCCGACTGGTTTTTTTATGCCACGGTTGTCGGCTTTGCCGATGGTAATCTCCAGCATCCCGGCCTTGAGCTCCGCGGTGACGTCCTCGCTGTTGTATTCCTTGGTCATGAGAAGCCTGACGTGGAAGGAGCCCACCCCGTGCACCTCCACCGGCGGTTCCTCGCGGCCGCCGGCCCCGGTGCGAGGCTTCCTCTTGATTTCGAGCATGTCCTCGCCGGCGGTGATCTCGAGGTCGTCCTCGGAGAGCCCGGGCACCTGGAGCCATATCTTGACGTGCTTCTCCTCCTCCTTGATGTCCCACCGCTCCTTGCTGTCCGGCGGTTGCACAGGGTACAGCAGGGCTGAACACACACACACACACACACATAGACTTCAGATTTCAACAGCTGTGAAGGAGATTATTTGACATGCATGAAGGATGAATGTGGAGTGCGTTTTACGCACCGGTGGGGGGAATGCTGAACGCCGGCAGCTGTTTCTCCGGGTGAGCGCGGAGTACCACAGACGTCGGCCGGCAGCACTTGACGGCGAGAGAATTAGCGAACGCCGTCGCTGCCGCCGGCCTCCAAGAGCGGCTGGCCGGCGTGCCGGAAGAAGACGGCAGAACGGGCGAGCGACTCATAGTCATAGGGGTGTAAGACGCAACAACCGTCGACATTAGACCTGCAATGCTAACTTGCATCTATCACTGGCTTGTCCTGATGCTGGATCGGAAGAGTAATGCGAGAACTATCTATGAAGAAGGCTGAAAGTTGGTTTAATGTATGCCAATTCTTGGCTACTAGTGTGAGGCCGTTCGAATTTATACTACACATATGGAAGCGTATGCATAGAGCGAGGTAGCAGCACTGCAGGAGTGTCGGCTGGCCGTTCCATGAATAACCTTTGCTTGTCGGGTAAGGAGGGAATAAAGAGAAGAAAACAGATCGAGCCGACCGGGACGCTGGTAGGTAAAGTGATGATTCTTCGCGTGCGTGGATACTAATCTTGATGATACAGCGAACTAAGCATATATAGCTCAAGGTGGTTAGGTTTTTTGTGGTGAGCCCAGGGTTCAAGTCCTAAATTTTGGCATTAGTGTTTGCATTTTCTGGATTTATTCTAGTCTTCTCGGCGATCGTTGAGTATATTGTGTACCTGTATATTTGTGTGTAGGGTCCACCTCCTGTTTCCTTGTATAGTTGAGGTTGTGACCCACATCTGTACTTATATATACGTGTCTGGTGCACCGATCAATACATCGAGATTGCACAGCCCATAACGTGTCCTTCTACATAGTATCTATCGCAGCACGATTCTAAACCCTAAAGCCGCCGCTGCCTCCCTCCCGGTTGCCGTCGCCGCTGCTGGTCGCCGCCGCCTCTCCCCACCACCTCCGCCGCCGCCGCCGCCTCTTCCCGAGGCCGCCGCCGCCGCTTCTCCTGCTTCCGCCCGTGCCCTCCCTCTCCCACACCCTTCCCTACCACCCGCGCCGCCCCCTTCCCTCCCACCCGTGCCGGACCCGCTCCACCCCACCTGCCACCTACGCTGCCGCACCTCCCAGCCCGCGCCGCAACCCGCCCCGCGGGTCCCAAACCCTAACCCTTGCCATGAGCTCCTCCTCGTCCACCGTCTCCAACCCGTTCGCCGGTCCCGATGTCACTCTCGTCCGCGACCTCAACATCCATGAGCGTGTTCCGGTCAAGTTTGATCACACCACCGCGTCCTACTCCGCCTGGAAGCGGTATTTTTCGCTTGTGTTCCATGAGTACCTCCTGCACGACCACGTGGACGGCACCGTGGACTCGGCGCTCATGATCAATGACGAGGAGTGGATGATCCTCGACGCCACCATCATCCGCTGGTTCTACCTCACCATCTCCAGCGACCTCTTCCACACCGTGGTGGACGACGAGGATGACGCCCATGCGGTCTGGACCAAGCTCAACGGCCTCTTCACCGACAACCGGCTGCAGCGCAAGGTCCTGCTCTACGGTGAGTTTTACGGGTGCCAGCAACTTGACTCATCCATCGATGATTTTTGCATGCGCCTCAAGAAGCTCGCCGATGAGCTCCGTGATCTCGGGGAAAAGATCGGCGACGAGCTCCTCATCAGCACCCTCTCCGGCGGCCTCAACGAGGACTTCGGGAACGTCGCCTCCAACCTCACCCTCATCCCGGAGCCCACCTTCGCTAAGGTGGTCGCGTACCTCAAGTTGGAGGAGCGCCGGATGCGGGTGGCGCGGACTCGCGCGACCCACACCGCCCTCGTCGCCGGCACCCGCGGGGGTTCTGCCCCACCACCGCCGCGCCCGACGCCGCCACAGCCGGCGGCGCCTGCCTTCCCGTCGTGGTGGCCGCAAGCAGGGGGGCGTAGGCGTTCAGGGAGGAGCGCCCCGCCCACCGCAGCAGGCTTATCAGCCGGCCCCGTGGTACGCTGGCCAGAACCCATGGACCGGCGTTGTGTACGCCTACTCCATGCCGGTTCCTCGGGCCCCCGCCCCGGGACTTCTCGGCGCACGGCCACAGCCACATCAGGCGTTCTACGCCGCGTCGCCGCCCTACGCGGCGCCCTACGGCTAGCAGCCGCAGCCAGGTGGGCCGCAGCCGCTGCTGCCCCTGACGGCCGCGCCACCTCTCCCACCGGTGCCGTGGGACCCGGCCCTTCTGGCGGCTCTTCACATCGCTCCCTCCCCGTCCAGCTACACCGGCGGTGGCGACTGGTACATGGACACCAGAGCCACCACCCACATGACGGCCTATCCCGGTAACCTCCACACCTCCTATCCTGTCCATACTTCCAACCGCATCACCGTCGGTGACGGCTCCTCTCTTCCTATCACCCATATAGGTCACGCATATTTTCCGTCTAACTCCACTCCAATATCCATGTCTAATGTCCTGGTTTCTCCTGAACTTATCAAAAATCTTGTTTTTGTTCGTTCTCTTACACGTGAAAATTTGGTTACCGTTGAATTTGACGCATGTGATTTTTCTGTTAAGGACGCTCGCACGCGGATGGTGCTCCACCGATGTGACAGCCCCGACGAGCTCTACCCGGTTCACTCCGCCACCTCCATCACTTCCGCCGCCCCTGTCGCTCTCGCCACCGGAGTGGATCTTTGGCATGCTCGCTTGGGTCATCCTAATCCTGCCACCCTTCGCCACATACTTCGGAGTTTTCACTGGTAGAAAAAGGGCCTATAGTCCCGGTTCGTAAGGGCCTTTAGTCCCGGTTCAGGAACCGGGACTAAAGTGTCGGTACTAATACCTCCCCCCTTTAGTCCCGGTTCAATCCAGAACCGGGACTAAAGGCCCTCCACATGGGCAGTGCGTAGAGCTCAGTCAGGAGACCCTTTGGTCCCGGTTGGTAACACCAACCGGGACCAATAGGCATCCACGCGTCAGCACTTCTGTGGCTGGGGTTTTTGTTTTTTTTTGAAAAGGGGGGGGGGTTGGGGGGTTTGGGGGGTTAATTTAGGTGTTTCATATATTGTGTTAGCTAGTTATAATTAATAGAGAGAAGTGCCCTCTGTTATGTCCGTGCTTGGTCGACGCTACGTACTATACATACGTATATAGAGAGGACTAGACACGCTAGCTAGCTAGTAAGCAAGCGAAGGAAACAGAAGATCGTCATGAACATATATGCATATATACAGAGAGAAGTGATATCGACCACCTCTCCTTCTCCGAGAGATTGGTCGAACAACAAGTTCTCGTATATCTATCTGACACTACCGGCTACATATATACAATAATTATCTCTTACAAATATAATCATACGGACTCAGGGTCCACATAGAATTCTCCGTCTTCAGGGATCACGTGGTCAAGAAAGAATGCCGCCAATTCCTCTTGAATTCCTCGCATGCGAGCTGGTGCTAGGAGTTCATCCCGCTTCCGAAACATCTAATTTAAAGAAGGGGGTCAATACATATATATATATATATATATATATATATATATATATGAATGAATGAAACTCAACACAAATGATGGTAATAAAATAAAATTGTGAATGTTGTTATTTACGTACTTCATATTGTTCGTCAGTGTAGCCCCGCTCACAGGTCGTGTGGCGGATGGACTCGCAAACATAGTATCCACAGAAATCATTCCCTTGTTGCTGCCACAACCACTTTACAAGAAATAGAGGTTAATCAAACTGATAAGCAAGAATGCCAAATGGTATTGATGAAACTAGCGCTTGAATGACTAGTAGATGCGCTTAAAATGCTACTATAGCTAGTACTTACTTTCGGGTGTCTAAATTGCAGCTCCTTCGGCAGTCCCGGAGCTTTTCTGGTGAATTTTCTCCAAACCCTACCGGACAAAGAAAACAATTACTTGATATATCAGGAAATGAACAAAGTTGCTGATATGGTGGATAATGATCGATTTAACTTCTCGAGTATTTGAGTCATGTCTGCATAGTCCTTGGGATCTTTTCGTCTTGAGTCTAAGACGGTTACTAGTCCCTGCTCAAGCTTAATATGTAGGAGAATATAGTGGAAACTGCACACGCATGCATAACTCATCAATTACATTACTATAACCTTGACTAATATATAAGGGAAACCGAATACGCACAAGACAGTAACACTCACTTGAAGTTGTAAGGAAAGAGTATTATATCTTTGTTTTGATTTATTATCAACGATTCTAGCAATGCTGGCCTCGGTTTCTGCGGCATGAAATTTAACCTGAGTTGCATCTATGAGATATGTGTTAATGAACCCAATATCACCGACTTGTCTTTTCTTCAATTCGACGATCTTCAATCTGCATAATATAGTGAGGATGATTATAAATACATGCAATGAAAGAGCTGAGCTATATGGAGAGACTTAATGACAGAAGTAGTAGTACTTACAGACAGTAGCAGGTGACTGTTGCTTTATCGAGGGCCAATTGATTGAAAAACTGATAGAACTCCTCAAATGGAACAGGCAACAGATCAATTCCAACGAGGTCATGCTCCCTTTTAACTTTCAAATACAAAGTACTCCTCCCCCCAGAGTCCCTGCAGATTTTCAAGTACCAATCATGCAATCTTCGCATCATCGTTGATAGAGATCTTTCATCTTTGACGAGAGGCTTCCCGTACTCGTATCTTTGTATCTGCACGTCCATGGGTTCATAATGTACTTTGTCGGGCAGGTAATCTGCAAGATTTCTATAACCGGGCACCATCCTCGGATCATTATCGATGTTGTGGCTAGGCACCTTGAGCGGGGGGCACAATTGCTTCGCTTGTTCGCTGAGCTGGGCAATTTGTTTCCCAGCTCGTCGTTCTTTCAGCCTTTGATCACTGACAGTACTTCCCGACCGCTCCGCTTCGGCAAATTCCTTTCCAATAATGCGGTCATAGTTTCCTTTCGGCGGATCAGACTTCGGTGGTTTTGTCAGGGCAGCCAGAGTGCGCTTCACTTTCACCCGATCTACCTTCTCCTCCGGAGGTGGATGTTTCTTTGCTTTCACCCCTTCAAAGAATTTCTTCACTTCTTCTCGCGCGATCTCGGCGTTCTCCTCCTGGGTCCTCTCGTATGGTAACTTCTCTGGAGTCTTCAGAGAAGGACCGAATCTGTATGTCCTCCCACCTCTGGTTGTACTGCTAGACGCCGACCGAGCAGACGTAGCGGTTGTCTTCTTTACTTGCTTAAGCAGCGGAGGAGAAGGACTACGACGCGCCGGAGCAGCTGGAGCGGCGGCAGGTCTCTTTCGCCCTTGCTGACGAGGCGGAGAAGGAGGAGGCTGGCTGCTCGGGCGCGTCGGCGCAGGCGGAGAAGGAGGCGGAGTGCCGCCGCGCGCCAGAGAAGGAGCCGGCCGAGGGCCCTGATCGTCACTCACCGGAGGAGGAGGAGGCGGTGGAGGCGGAGTGCCCTGACTCGCCGGAGGAGGAGGAGAAGGCGGAGGCGTCCAGTTCGGAAGGTTGATGAGCTCCTTCCGCCATAGGCATGGAGTCTTCAAAGCAGACCCCAGCCGAGTCTCCCCTTCACCGGTAGGGTGGTCAAGCTGGAGGTCCTCAAATCCCTCCGTTATCTCATCCACCATCACCCTAGCATATCCTTATGGAATCGGCCGGCAGTGAAAAGTTGCGTCGGGTTCAGTAGGATAAACAGAGCCAACAGCCGCCTTGACCTTCAAATTCATCCATTGCGTCATAAGGTGGCAATTTTGAGACTCCGTGATAGCATCCACGGGATAGCTGGCAGGAGCCGTCAAGGCATGCTCCGGATGAAGCAGCTCGGTGGAAGCCACGCTGCTTCTGCGCTGAGATGGCGGGGTAGCTTCGGGGGAGGCTTCGGCAGTACGTTTGCTGCGATTTGCTTCTCGTTCCTCTATCGTGTCTACCCTTGCTTGCAGCGCCTGCATTTGGGTCTGCTGCACTTTTTTCCTCCTCTCATGGGATTTGTAACCGCCTGCGTCCGGAAACCCAACCTTCCACGGAATGGAGCCTGGCGTGCCTCGTGTCCGTCCAGGGTGCTCAGGATTCCCGAGGGCCATTGTGAGCTCGTCGTTCTCTCTGTCTGGAAAGAACGTCCCTTCCTGCGCTGCTTCGATATACTGCTTAAGCTTATTGACTGGTATGTCCATTTGATCGTTCGTCCAAATGCACTTCCCTGTTACAGGGTCCAGTGTTCCGCCAGCCCCGAAGAACCAAGTCCGGCAATGGTCTGGCCAGTTAATTGTCTCTGGTTCGATCCCTTTATGAACCAGATCATTCTCAGTCTTGGACCACTTAGGCCGGGCTACGAGGTAGCCACCTGACCCCGTGCGATGGTGAAGCTTCTTCTTCGCAGCATTTTGCTTGTTTGTCGCCGACATCTTCTTACTCTTTTCCGATGTCTTGTGGGCCACAAATGCGGGCCAGTGATCTCTGATATTCTCATATCTGCCCTTAAATTCTGGTGTCTCATTATTTTCGACAAACTTATTCAGCTCTTTCTTCCACCTCCTGAATAGTTCTGCCATCCTCTTCAGAGCAAAAGACTTGATTAATTTCTCTTTAACTGGGTTCTCTGGATTATCCTCAGGCGGTAGGGTGAAATTTGACTTCAGCTCAGTCCAAAGATCATTTTTCTGCATATCATTGACATAAGAGACCTCAGGTAGAGTTCTGTAGAACTGTGTAGTGTGCTTGAGACCAAGAATATCCGTACCTGCATATTATTAACTCTCTTCCCAGAGTGCCTTTTCCAGTCAGTCTCCCCTCATACCGCGATTTAGGGAGACCTATCTTGTTAAGGCCAGGAATGAAGTCAACACAAAACCCGATAACATCCTCTGTTTGATGGCCCATGGAGATGCTTCCTTCTGGCCTAGCGCGGTTACGAACATATTTCTTTAGGACTCCCATGAACCTCTCAAAAGGGAACATATTGTGTAGAAATACGGGCCCCAGGATGACAATCTCGTCGACTAGATGAACTAGGACGTGCGTCATGATATTGAAGAAGGATGGTGGGAACACCAGCTCGAAACTGACAAGACATTGCGCCACATCACTCCTTAGCCTTGGTACGATTTCTGGATCGATCACCTTATGAGAGATTGCATTGAGGAATGCACATAGCTTCACAATGGCTAATCGAACGTTTTCCGGTAGAAGCCTCCTCAATGCAACCGGAAGCAGTTGTGTCATAATCACGTGGCAGTCATGAGACTTTAGGTTCTGAAACTTTTTCTCTGGCATATTTATTATTCCCTTTATATTCGACGAGAAGCCAGTCGTGACCTTCATACTGAGCAGGCATTCAAAGAAGATTTCTTTCTCTTCTTTCGTAAGAGCGTAGCTGGCAGGACCTTTATACTGCTTCGGAGGCATGCCGTCTTTTTCGTGCAAACGTTGCAGGTCCTCTTGTGCCTCGGGTGTATCTTTTGTCTTCCCATACACGCCCAAGAAGCCTAGCAGGTTCATGCAAAGGTTCTTCGTCACGTGCATCACGTCGATTGAGGAGCGGACCTCTAGGTCTTTCCAGTAGGGCAGGTCCCAAAATATAGATTTCTTCTTCCACATGGGTGCGTGTCCCTCAGCGTCATTCGGAACAGCTAGTCCACCGGGACCCTTTCCAAAGATTACGTAGTGTAAATCATTGACCATAGCAAGCACGTGAACACCGGTGCGCATGGCGGGCTTCTTCCGGTGATCTGCCTCGCCTTTGAAATGCTTGCCTTTCTTTCGACATTGATGGTTGGTCGGAAGAAATCGACGATGGCCCAGGTACACATTTTTCCTGCATTTGTCCAGGTATATACTTTCAGTGTCATCTAAACAGTGCGTGCATGCATGGTATCCTTTGTTTGTCTGTCCTGAAAGGTTACTGAGAGCGGGCCAATCGTTGATGGTCACGAACAGCAACGCCTTAAGGTTAAATTCCTCCTGTCTGTGCTCATCCCACGTACGTACACCGTTTCCATTCCACAACTGTAAAAGTTCTTCAACTAATGGCCTTAGGTACACATCAATTTCGTTGCCGGGTTGCTTAGGGCCTTGGATGAGAACTGGCATCATAATGAACTTCCGCTTCATGCACATCCAAGGAGGAAGGTTATACATACATAGAGTCACGGGCCAGGTGCTGTGATTGCTGCTCTGCTCCCCGAAAGGATTAATGCCATCCGCGCTTAAAGCAAACCATACATTCCTTGGGTCCTTTGCAAACTCATCCCAGTACTTTCTCTCGATTTTTCTCCACTGCGACCCGTCAGCGGGTGCTCTCAACTTCCCATCTTTCTTTCGGTTCTCACTGTGCCATCGCATCAACTTGGCATGCTCTTCGTTTCTGAACAGACATTTCAACCGTGGTATTATAGGAGCATACCACATCACCTTCGCAGGAACCCTCTTCCTGAGGGGCTCGCTGTCAACATCACCAGGGTCATCTCGTCTGATCTTATACCGCAACGCACCGCATACCGGGCATGCGTTCAGAGCCTTGTATGCACCGCGGTAGAGGATGCAGTCATTAGGGCATGCATGTATCTTCTCCACCTCCAATCCTAGAGGGCATACAACCTTCTTTGCTGCGTATGTACTGTCGGGCAATTCGTTATCGTTTGGAAGCTTCTTCTTCAATATTTTCAGTAGCTTCTCAAATCCTTTGTCAGCCACAGCATTCTCTGCCTTCCACTGCAGCAATTCCAGTACGGTACCGAGCTTTGTGTTGCCATCTTCGCAATTGGGGTATAACCCTTTTTTGTGATCCTCTAACATGCGATCGAACTTCAGCTTCTCCTTTTGACTAATGCATTGCGTCCTTGCATCGACAATGACCCGGCGGAGATCATCATCATCGGGCACATCGTCTGGTTCCTCTTGATCTTCAGCAGCTTCACCCGTGGCAGCATCATTGGGCACATCGTCTGGTTCCTCTTGATCTTCACCAGCTCCCCCCGTTGCAGCATCACCGTATTCAGGGGGCACATAGTTGTCATCGTACTCTTCTTCTTCGCCGTCTTCCATCATAACCCCTATTTCTCCGTGCCTCGTCCAAACATTATAGTGTGGCATGAAACCCTTGTAAAGCAGGTGGGAGTGAAGGATTTTCCGGTTAAAGTAAGACCTCGTATTCCCACATTCAGTGCATGGACAACACATAAAACCATTCTGCTTGTTTGCCTCAGCCGCATCGAGAAACTCATGCACGCCCTTAATGTACCCGCGGGTGTGTCTGTCACCGTACATCCATTGCCGGTTCATCTGCGTGCATTATATATAATTAAGTGTCCAAATTAATAGAAGTTCATCATCACATTAAAACCAAAGTGCATACATAGTTCTCATCTAACAACATATAGCTCTCCAGAGCATCTAATTAATTAAACCATACATTGAAACTATGTAAAACATTTCAATGCGAAAACAAATGCGATCATAATCGCAACCAAGGTAACAATTGATCCAACGGCATAATGATACCAAGCCTCGATATGAATGGCATATTTTCTAATCTTTCTAATCTTCAAGCGCATTGCATCCATCTTGATCTTGTGATCATCGACGACATCCGCAACATGCAACTCCAATATCATCTTCTCCTCCTCAATTTTTTTTATTTTTTCCTTCAACAAATTGTTTTCTTCTTCAACTAAATTTAACCTCTCGACAATAGGGTCGGTTGGCATTTCCGATTCACATACATCCTAGATAAATAAAATCTATGTCACGTTGGTCGGCATAATTTTCATAAACAATAAATGAACCAATAGTTATGAAGATAATATACATACCAAATCCGAATCATAGACAGGACGAGGGCCGACGGGGGCGGATACCAAAACCATCGCACTATATAAGATGCAATAATAAATGTAAGAAAATGATACAAGTATCTATCTAAACAGACAAGTAAGAATATTTTTCCTTTCACAAAGAAGATAAGAACAAGAGGCTCACCACGGTGGTGTCGGTGATGAGATCAGCGCGGGTGATCGACGGCGGTGAAGACGGGGACGGGGCGTGACGGACCGCTAAATCTAGACAAATCTCGAGGAATATGGAGCTTGGAGGTCGAGCTTCGAGAGGAGAAAGTTTAAGTAGTGTGGCTCGGGCATTCCATCGAACACCTCATGTGCATAGGAGGTGAGCTAGAGCACCACAAACCCCTCCCCTCGCCGGCCAGAGAAAAACAGAGCACTGGAGTGCTCTGCTCGCGGGCGAGGGTATATATAGGCACCTCATTGGTCCCGGTTTGTGGCAAGAACCGGGACTAAAGGGGAGCCTTTGGTCCCGGTTCAGGCCACCAACCGGGACCAATGGTGGTGGGCCAGGAGCGAGGCCCATTGGTCCCGGTTCGTCCCACCAACCGGGACCAAAAGGTCCAGACGAACCGGGACCAATGGCCCACGTGGCCCGGCCGGCCCCCTGGGCTCACGAACCGGGACCAATGCCCACATTAGTCCCGGTTCTACACTGAACCGGGACTAATGGGCTGAGCCGGCCTGGACCATAGCCCTGTTTTCTACTAGTGTTTTCTTTCACATGTAATAAGAACGAGGATCACTTGTGTCATGCATGTCGCCTCGGCAAACATGCTCGTCTTCCGTTCAGGGCTTCTTCTTTTGTTGCATCGTACCCATTTGAGTTAATTCATAGCGATGTTTGGACCTCTCCTATTGCTAGTAATACAGGCTTTCTTTATTATCTTGTCATCCTTGATGATTTTTCGCATTATGTGTGGACCTTCCCGTTGCGCCGCAAGTCGGATGTTATATCCACTCTCGCCGCGTTCTACTCCTATGTCCTCACGCAGTTTGGTCGTCTCATTCTTGCGTTGCAGATAGACAACGGGAAGGAGTTTGACAACCTCGCTGTTCGTAATCTTCTTACCACACATGGCACGATTTTTCGTCTCATTTGCCCGTACACCTCGCAGCAGAACGGTCGCGCTAAGCGCATCCTTCGCACTCTCAATGACTGCGTTAGGACTCTTCTCTTTCATGCCAATGTGCCTCCGCGCTTTTGGCCTGACGCTCTCGCCACCGCTTCCCTTCTCATCAACATCCGCCCATGTCGTAATCGCGGGAACTTTACACCTCATCATCTTCTCTTCGGTGCACCTCCCTCTTATGATGGGCTTCGCATCTTCGGCTGCCTCTGCTACCCTAGCATCGCCGCTACTGCGCCTCATAAGCTTGCACCCCGCTCCGTCGCCTGCATTTTTCTCGGCTACCCACCTAACACTAAGGGCTACCGATGCTATGTTCCCGTCTCCCATCGTGTTTTCACCTCCCGACACGTTTACTTTGATGAGATGGTGTTTTCATTTCAGCAGTAGGTACCTCTTGTCGTCTCGTCACCTCCGGCCACCGGCGGCTCTTCGACGACTTCGTCAGGTCGACGGTCTCGTTCGGCCCGTGGTCCGCCTCCGGGCTTTGGCGGTCCTCACGCCCTCATGCCGGCGCCCGCCCCCTCGGCCGACTCGGCCGACCCTGCCGGCGCAGCTGACGCCTCTCCTTCACCCGCCGCCCCCGACTCAGGCGCCGCGGGGTCGGGCGCCACTGGCTCGGCCGCTTCTTCGCCGGTCCTGACGCCGGCCCCCTCGCCGGTTCCGACGCCGGCCACCACGCCGGCTTCCTCACCGGCCCCGACGCTGGCCGCCTCGCCGGTGGCTCTGACGACGCCGCCTGGCCCAGTTACCCGGGCTCGTGGCGGCGTTCATCGTCCGAGCCTCCGGTACTCGAGCGACGAGTATGTCCTCTCCGCCTCCACCGCGGCGCCGTCGCCTCTTCCCGCGTCCGCTCGCGCCGCCCTCCGTGATCCTCACTGGCTTGCGGTGATGCAGGAAGAGTTCGATGCTCTTCAATGGAACCGCACCTGGACACTGGTTCCTCGGCCTCCTCGCGCCAACGTCATCACCGGCAAGTGGGTCTTTCGCCATAAGACTCGCTCGGATGGTACTCTCGAGCGCTACAAGGCTCGCTGGGTGGTCCGTGGTTTCCGCCAGCGCGCTGGAGTGGACTTCACTGAGACGTTTGCCCCGGTTGTCAAACCGGGCACGATCCGCACCGTCCTCCAGCTCGCCGTCTCCCGCGGCTGGCCCGTTCACCAGATGGATGTCTCCGACGCCTTTCTCCACGGCCATCTTGAGGAGGAGGTGTATTGTGAGCAACCCACCGGTTGCATCGACGCCTCACTTCCTGGCCATGTGTGTTTGTTGTCCCGCTCTCTTTACGGGCTCAAGCAAGCACCCGACACCTGGTACCAGCGGATCGCCGGGTTTCTTCAGACACTGGGCTTCAGCGTTACTTGCTCGGACGCCTCACTGTTTGTCTATCGCCACGGTGGCACGACTGCATACTTGCTTCTCTACGTCGATGACATCATCCTGACGGCCTCCTCCGCAGCTCTTCTTCAGCAGATTACTCTCCGGCTGCGTGACGAGTTTGTCATTAAGGACTTGGGTGCTCTACATTATTTCCTTGGCATTGAGGTTGTTCGGCGTCCGGATGGTTTCTTTCTTCATCAGCAGAAGTATGCACATGAGCTTCTTGAGCGTGCTGGCATGCTCAACTGTCACCCTGTTGCTACTCCCGTTGACACGAAGGCCAAGGTTTCTGCTCTTGAGGGCTCGCCTGCGTCGGATGCTCCTTTCTACCGGTCTATCGTCGGCGCTCTTCAGTACTTGACTCTCACCAGACCGGATCTTCAGTATGCTGTTCAGCAGGTGTGTCTCCACATGCATGCTCCCCGTGACTCCCATTGGACTCTCGTGAAGCGGATCCTTCGTTACATCCGCGGCACGATGACCCTTGGGTTGACACTCACGGCGTCTACTTCTCTGGAGATGGTGGCCTACTCCGATGCAGACTGGGTTGGCTGCCCCGATACTCGTCGATCCACCTCTGGCTACTGCGTCTACCTTGGTCCTTCACTCGTCTCGTGGTCGTCCAAGCGACAACCCACGGTTTCGCGCTCCAGCGCGGAGGCTGAGTACTGAGCTGTGGCCAACGCTGTTGCCGAGTGCACCTGGCTATGACAGTTACTTCAGGAGCTGCATCACGACGTCTTCCAGGCTACGGTTGTCTACTGCGACAACGTTTCTGCGGTGTACCTCTCCGCCAACCCTGTTCATCATCGCCGGACTAAACACATTGAGATGGACATCCACTTTATGCGCGAGCAGGTGGTCTTGGCCGTATACGGGTTCTCCATGTGCCGACTGCACAACAGTTTGCCGATGTGATGACGAAGGGACTGCCGACTTCTACCTTCAAGGAGTTCCGTTCCAGTCTTTGCGTCACTGGCGCCGCTTCGACTGCGGAGGGGTGTTGAGTATATTGTGTACGTGTATATTTGTGTGTAGGGCCCACCTCCTGTTTCCTTGTATAGTTGAGGTTGTGGCCCACCTCTGTACTTATATATACGTGCCTGGTGCACTGATCAATACATCGAGATTGCACAGCCCATAACGTGTCCTTCTACAACGATATTCGTTCAATAAAAGGAGATGTTTCCGTTGAATATGAGACACATGTATTCATAGGGATGAGTGTGTATGCGTGTTTGCCAATGTACCGTGTTTTAAAAAAATCTTGATGATTACATGACCGCCAAATTTTTTTTATTTCATTACAAATTGGAAGTCAGATTTTTTAACATGTCAAATCAAACTTTTTTATGGCAAATTTAGTTGTCGCGAGGATGGCAAGTTCCTTTAGTAAGTATAGCAAATCCTTGTCGTGTGTTTTGCCAGGATTTGTCATGCTAGATAAAGGAATTTGCCATCCTCGCGATAACTAAATTTGTCATAAAAATGTCTGATTTGCCATGGTTAAAAATTTAACATTATGAGGTGACAAGGTGTTCGGTTAGTTTGTTGGCATCTAGAGCATCTTTCTTATCTCCATTTTGCACCTCTACCTTCTTTTTGGAAGTAGACGACGATGATCAATGTGTTTTTCATTTTAATTCAAACCGAACTTAAATTAGACCACGAGTACAATCAGATACACCCAGCAGGTAATGGATACTTAGACTCATCAATTTAGAAACGAACCTAACCAAATCGGAGATTATAAGCAAGATCATACACCTTAAAATAGTTGCCACGGTTGTATTCGAATACATTGTCATTTTGCCAACATACCTCTCGCCCACGATGGACAACATCGAAAAATTCAGCCATTAATTTACATGAAAATACTCTATAATGGATTAAATCTCGTCGAATGACTACAACATAGATCGTCGCCTAGTATGGACATTGACAACAGTACCAAGCATATATGTGAGGGTACCACCCTGATATAGACAAATAGTCGCACCTCAATATCATCATACGATGGCGAGGACCTTGCTGATAAAGACTCAAAAGAAGAGTTTGTTGAACGAAGATTATGATCTTACTGACGATGAACATGAAGCCACGCCAACACACAACACAATGAACCAACCTGTCGTGTATAAAGAATGATGGTAGCTTAAACCCCAAGCTCCTTGGCAATGTGGGATCAAGCCCATGTTGCCTACCTGCATCAGAGGATCACTTGTTCTTCATATGCCCCTCGACTTGACGACTTTGGCGTTCTATCAGTGTGCACTGACCGCGTCTAGTCAGCGCCGACGCCACAGGGTTTGCAACCTCTATTCACCCCTTTATACTTTTACTAGTGCTCTGAAAGCTTTGGGATGCCAAGAACTCTAAGGTGTTATGTGGGATCAACGTTAACACCAACATTGTGCTCGCAAACATCATTATCGACCTAACTCTTTGATCTCATAGGGCTAGAAAACAAGAAAAGATTATACCGGTCTATGACAAGATTTCTTTTCTTCAAGGTAGTCATGGTCATGTAAAAAAATCAGGCTAGGAACCCCCCCTGTTTGATAGTTTCAAAAAAGTGAAAACAAGCTCCACCGAGAAGAGATGGAGTTAGAGAACTTTTATTTGAGACAACACGACCATAACCATCGAAGTGATGTTGTCTCGCAACCCAAAAAGCTAATAGATCTTACTATACAATAGTGAGGGAAGTGCATATTTCAATGCCGAACTCATGCCATAGGCTAATTTACAGCCCCGAACTCCAATACAGTCTACATTACAACTCCTAACTTTTAAAACCGGCCAGGATTCAACCGTCCCCTCCTTGTTGACCGGTTTTGTCCTTGTTGACCTATTTTGACCCAATTGACCGGTTTTGACCCGTTGACCATCCAGTCAGCATCTCTAGTCATCGAGCCATGTCGGCAAAAAAATTCATTTTTTAAGAAAACAAATATAAAATAAAAAAGGTCCAGGAATAAATCCAGAAAGGGGAAATCTGTAAAATAAAAAATTATAAAAAATAAAAATTATAAAATCAGGAAAGAAATACTTAGCATTCTAGGAAAGTTTCTATTATGTTGCTTAAAAGATAAAATTAGTTTCAAATAGCATTTTCCGCCCAGTTGTTTGCCAAAAGTTTCAAAATAATAAAATTTTGAGAATTTTTTTTAAAAGATTTTGTAATCAAGAAAACAATACTAAACATTCTGTGAAAGTTTCAATTTTTTGCTTAAAGTAATGAAAAATATTGTCAAATTTCATATTCGGCCTTTTTTGTCAATAAATAAATAAATTATATTCAATATTTTTAAGAAAGAAATCTTAAAATAGTGAAAATTATCATAAAATTTTATTTTTTGTTGAAAGTTTGACTTTTTGACTCTTTTTTGTTTTTCTAGAAATTTTGATTTTTTTTTCTGACATGGCTTAATGATTGGACATGCTGACTGGATAGTCAACGGGTCAAAATCGGTCAATAGGGAGGGGAGGGTTGAATCCTGGCCGGTTTTAAGAGTTCAGAATTGTAATGTCGACTGTATTGAACTTCGGGGTTGTAAATTAGACTAGGGCAAGAGTTTAAGGTTGAAATACACACTTCTCTCTATAATGGTCACGAGATGAGAATCCCTTCTTCTTCGTTCACCAGCACCAAAGCAACACCCAAAAGCGAATGGGAGGGCTATTGATCTGGTGGTAGGTGCTAGATTTTCCTACGACCTACACCAAGTGAACTAAAGTAGGCATAAACATTTGATTGACTGATTTAGCAATATGTCTGGTTATGTACTTCGAATTGTTTTTGGCCAACAATTGAATATGATGGTTGTTATAATATGTACCTGTAAGGAGTTGGGGTGTAGCACCTTGAGTCATAAAAGTTATGGTTAGGATACATATTCCATTCGATTGTACTATAGATGAATGTAAGGATAAAGGTAGCTACCATAACGAACCCTTGTAATATATTTCTATATGTTAGAGCTGTGTCGAATATTGTGTACAAGGTAGGTTACAGTTGAACTCTGAGTTGTATTGTGTTTAGATAGGATATGGAGTCGTGTCCTAATAGGACACTTGTATCCTAGTAGACATCTCATATATAGCGGGGGTAGACACACAATGTAACATATGTCAACATAATAGCACAGAAACGCAGGGGAAGCCGGCGGCATGTGCCGGTGTCCAGGGCGACCGGTGCGGTATTGTGATGGTGTCATAGGGAGGAGCGCCCATAGTCAGGCCCCGGGGATGTAGCCATATCGGTGAATCTCGTTAACAAATCTCGGTGTCGTACTCATGTGATTGCTTGGTACTCGGATGATCGACGGTATGCCTCAATTTTATTCTAACAAATGGTATCAGAGCTAGGTTGTTCAAAGGTCATGTTGTGTTGATTTGGAGGAAGGATCAAATCGAAATGAGATTGTCGCTGGTTGCGGCGTGGTTCTCGACGAGATCAGAAAAGCAATCAGAAGTGGATCGGCGAGATCAGCGAAAGGCTTGCGCGCACATTGCGGCAGCAGAGACGTGCGTCGATCGGCTTGATCGGGCGAGTGTACTGCAGCACAGGCATCCCAGCGGGAGACTTCACTGATTTAGGCAAGGTGTCGGGTGCACATGGCGACGACGTGCATCGACATGGACTTTGCAGTCCGATTCGAGAGACGCGTGTGCACGGGCGCTGGAAGCCTAGGTCGGGCGAAGGTGGCCCAAGGCCCTTGGCGCGCTGCAAGGCAGGTGGCCCACAGGGAAGCGCAGGGCGAGCTTGGCTGAATTTGCTGTGACAAGGACAGATGCATACGTACGATCACTACGGGATTGGTTTGAGAAAAAAATAAAGAGGTCTGCAACACTATGGTAATTGACATGGCAAGGACAACAATTGGATAAGGAAAAAGGAAGCATTGGGAGTTGTGGAGTCATGCACTTGGTGCGGCTACAGGAGCTACCATGGAAGCGATTTGTTTTTTTGATGGATTGCTAATTGCACACGGTGTTCTACTGGGAGGTGGGCAGGTTGGAAACATGCACATAAGTCTCGAAGGAGTCTGAAGTGTGTGTGTGTGTGTGTCAGGATCATGTTCTATAGGGCGTCAAGCAATGCACGTGGTGTGTTGGGCTAACACGGCTTGAGGTGGAGTATGATTACAGTCGGATAAGTACGGTTGGGTCGGACTAGACAGTCTGACGGATCGACGCAAGTCGGTTGGTACAGAAGACAGTGGTGGGATCGGCGGCGACGACATAGGAGCGTGATGCCGATGGTGACCGACTTCTGGGCGTGGAAACACGTGGCACAGGCCCGAGTGCTTGTGTGGCTTTGACAAGGCTATGGCGCGGGGTTGATTCAAGACGGTGCACATGAGAGCTTGAAGACGACGGGGCGCGGGGTGGACTGATCATCTACCATGGAGTCATGTTGAAGGTGGAGCTGGATTGAGGGGCTACGGTGTAAGGATCCAGAGAATCGAAGCCTATTTCAGCGGGAAAAAGCGAGGGACACGTAGTTTGGACTGGAGCCCAGTGGTCTGATGGAAGCGTGAAACTCGTCATCGATAGGTGATGATCAGCGGTACTCTGCAGTGAGTGTTGAGTGGTGTGGTTTCGCGACCCTTGAGACTCGATCGGGACAGTGGAGACTCGACGCGGTAACAACGGTGAGGCGTACGGTATGCACGGGGGCATGGAGACGGGCCAGGGCTCTGGTGGTCATACATGTGGTGAGACAACTGCGAATTTGACTTGGAAAGACTACAACCAACAGTGAAAATTTTCAAGTTTCAGACAGGCGGTCAAGGAAGAGCGGTGATGTTGAGTTCATAGAGCTCTTATGTGTGACACCCATGTAACACCCCAGATGTAACTTGCCTTATATGGATTCCAACTCTTGCCGTTTCCGGCACTAAGTTATGTTATTTCCTCGTTGTCGGGTTTTTGTCTCCATGTGTTTAGTCTTTGTCATGCATCTCATATCATGTTATCATGTGCATTGCATTTGCATACGTGTTCGTCTCATGCATTCGAGCATTTTCCCCGTTGCCCGTTTTGCATTTCGGCGCTCCTATGTCCTCCGGTGTCCCTTTCTACCTTTTTTCGTGTGCGGGTGTTAAACGTTTTCGGATTGAACCGAGACTTGTCATGCGGCCTTGGTTTACTACCAGTAGACCGCCTGTCAAGTTTCGCGCCATTTGGACTTCGTTTGATACTCCAACGGTTAAGCGAGGGACCGAAAAGGTCTCGTGTGTGTTGCAGCCCAACACCCTTCCAAAGTGGCCCAAAACCCACCTAAACCTCCTCCATCACCTAGCCGTTCGATCACGATCGCGTGGCCGCAAACCGCACCTCATTTGGAGCTTCCTAACTCCCTCTACCTCTATAAATAGCCCATCCTTCGAAATTTTGGATCTCTCCACCCCTAACCCTAGAAAACTCGCTCCTCCGCCGGACGGTCCGTTTCCGGCCGGACAATGTCCGCCGCCTCCGCTGCCCAACCAGGCGCCCGCCACGTGGCAGGAGCCCACATCGCCGCCGCCGCGGCCCGGGAAGTCCGCGTCCGGCCCCCGAGGCCCGCGTCTTCTCCGCGCCTGCGCCCGATCCCCGCCGCCCATCCTCTCCGTCGTTGGCGCACTTGCCCCGCCGCCCGACCCCGTTGGTGGCGAGTTCCGCCGCGGCCGCCTCCTCACTCCGGCGCCATCCCGACGCCGGTAGCCCTCGCCACCGCGCGTCCACGCCGCGGGAGCCGCCCAGCGCCGCCCTACACCGAGCACCGTGCCGCCCCGCGCCTCCCTGGCCTCCCCGCGCCTCGATCCCCGCCGGCCACTGTCGTCCTCGCCGTTTCCGGCGAGATTCCATCACTGCTACAGTACCTGCTACAGTGCACGCCCGATCTGAGATCCACTTCTCGGTTGACTTTCTCCCCGAAACCCTAATCATTTTAGCTATATTTGTCGCAATATAACTTCATCACCGTGGCTTCGATTCGTGCGTGTAGCATATCGAAATGTTCGTCTCGTCGAGCACTCCATTTCATCTCACTGCATCATTTTCATTTGAGCTCATCTTGATGCTCGAAATGCTGTTGGAAGAGGGCTGTGTGATGTTAGTTTTAGATTCATATCAGCAAATGCACTTTTGTCATATTTGCCATGATTAATGTGTGCATGCTATAGTCTTGAGCTCTACATGTGTTTTGAAGTATGCCATGCCATCTTTACAGGGGTGTATTCCATGTATTTTTGTGATCTCTGTGGTGACTAGCACAAGCATGCTAAATAGCTTACTTAATGTTGCTGAT
The DNA here is from genome assembly GCF_003073215.2 of Triticum urartu. Taxonomy (NCBI): domain Eukaryota; kingdom Viridiplantae; phylum Streptophyta; class Magnoliopsida; order Poales; family Poaceae; genus Triticum; species Triticum urartu. The sequence continues at coordinate 396,756,775 of NC_053026.1, read as the reverse complement.
TTCAGGGACTTAGAAATATTCTAAGTCATTGCCATGCTGTAATTTTTATGCCATGTGTTCATGTTGCTTCCTAGTGATCTGCGCATCTTTTGAGCATGATCAGTAAGGATGTTTTGTAGATATTGTGATGCTCTATCCATCCATGTCTTTGTTTGCATTTATGGAGCACCCTAGCTTTAGTCAATCGAGCTCTACTTTTGCTATAAGATGTTCCTGGAAGATTGTTAACATGTTTAGCGCTTTTGCCGAGCTTGTTGTAGTTGATCCGTGCATGCTATGTTGTTGTTCTAGCCATGTTTAGCTTCTATGCCATGTCTAATTGCTGGATGTATGCTTAGTTTGTCATGTCTTGCTTTGTGGTGAGTGCATTGAGCTTGTAAACATGCCTACTTGTTATCTGTTTTGCCATGTTCCAGTTTTTCACTAAGTCTGAAACCTGTAATCTTTTGCACTTTTGCCATGCTTGTTTGAGCCTGCTATTGATTGAATTAGCCGTAGCTCAGTGTTCATCTTTTGTCAAGCATCATGAGTGGATCCCTGCCATGTATTTTGTTGTCATGTTGGAGTGCTGTAGCATGTTGTTCTTGATGCATTTAGATGGTCTCGTGCTGTTAATTGCAGACCGGTGCCATATTTGTTTTGCTTATCATTTCCAAACCGTGCATCCGATTCCGATGATCTTTATATTGATTTCGAACGAAATTAACTCCTCTTTCCAGTGGCACTCTTAGTTTTCCAAGTTGAGGCCAGGTTCAATCATTCCTTTCCAAATCATGCATATGCATCACATGTTGCATCCCGCATATCATACCATGTTTGCATCATGTTGCTTGAGCATTGCACGTGGTTGATTGTGTTCCTTTTGCTTGTTGTTCTTGCTTGGGTAGAGCCGGGAGACGAGTACATGATCGAGGAGCCCGTTGAGTTCGCTTACGAGGATCAAGTCAACTCTGAGAACTTTACAGGCAAGATGACCATACCCTCGAAATCAATTCAATCTTTGCTTGCTAGATGCTCGCTCTTTTGCTATGCCTATGCTATGATACCTACCACTTGCTTATCATGCCTCCCATATTGCCATGTCAAGCCTATAACCCACCTTGTCCTAGCAAACCTTGTTTGGCTATGTTACCGCTTTGCTCAGCCCCTCTTATAGCGTTGCTAGTTGCAGGTGAAGATTGGAGTTTGTTCCTTGTTGGAACTTGTTTATTGTTGGGATATCATTATATTATCTTGTCTATCTTAATGCACCTATATACTTGGTAAAGGGTGGAAGGTTCAGCCTTATGCCCGGTGTTTTGTTCCACTCTTGCCGCCCTAGTTTCCGTCATATCGGTGTTATGTTCCCAGATTTTACGTTCCTTACACGGTTGGGTTATAATGGGAACCCCTTGACAGTTCGCCTTGAATAAAACTCCTCCAGCAATGCCCAATCTTGGTTTTACTATTCACCACCTAGCCTCTTTTTCTCTTGGGTTTCCGGAGCCCGAGGGTCATCTTTATTTAAACCCCCTAGGCCAGTGCTCCTCTGAGTGTTGGTCCGAACTTGGTAGCCTGCGGGGCCACCTCGGGGAAACTCGAGGGCTGGTTTTACTTGTAGCTTGACCTATCTGAGTGTGCCCTGAGAACGAGATATGTGCAGCTCCTATCGGGATTTGTTGCCACATTCGGGCGGTGTTGCTGGACTTGTTTTACCATTGTCGAGATGTCTTGTAACCGGGATGCCGAGTCTGATCGGATTGTCTTGGGAGAAGGAATATCCTTCGTTGACCGCGAGAGCTTGTGATGGGCTAAGTTGGGACACCCCTACAGGGATTTGATCTTTCGAAAGCCGTGCCCGCGGTTATGGGCAGATGGGAATTTGTTAATGTCCGGTTGTAGATAACCTGAAACTTAACTTAATATAAAATGCATCAACCGCGTGTGTAGCCGTGATGGTCTCTTCTCAACGGAGTCCGGGAAGTGAACACGGTGTTGGAGTAATGCTTGATCGTAGGTTGTTCTAGGATCACTTCTTGATCATAGTTGTTCGACCGTGCTTTTGCCTCCTCTTCTCGCTCTCATTTGCGTATGTTAGCTACCATATATGCTAGTCGCTTGCTATAGCTCCACCTCATACCTTTTGCCTTACCTATGAGCTTAAATAGTCTTGATCGCGAGGGTGTGAGATTACCGAGTCCCCGTGACTCACAGATTCCTTCCAAAACCAGATGCAGGGACCGATGATACCATTCCAGGAGATTCAACTGAGCTCAAGTGGGAGTTCGATGAGGACTCGGGACGATACTACGTGTCTTTCCCAAATGATCAGTAGTGGTGCCCAGTTGGGGCGATCGGGGACTATGTTGCTTTTGGGGTTTATCGTCTTTTTGATTCTGTAGTCGGACCTTGAGTGTATCTGGATGAATGTAATGACTTATTTATGCTATTTGTGTGACGTGGCGAGTGTAAGCCAACTATGTATCCTTTTCCCTTATTGTATTACATGGGTTGTTGTGAAGATTACCTCACTTGCGACATTGCTTTCAATGTGGTTATGCCTCTAAGTCGTGCTTTGACACGTGAGAGATATAGCCGTATCGAGGGTGTTACAACCCAATATATGAGTTGTTCACTTTCACGCAGGTCAGTGATCAGTGTGTGATGGCGTTGGACGGATACTCTGAAAATTGGGAGCAGAAACTAGAGCAACACGGAACTTAATTTTGCTCTAGCGTTGACTGTGGTCAAGAAAAGAAGGGACTAGAAGTTGCAGGTGGAGTCACATGGAGTCTTGGAGTAGTAGCGGTGCTCACGGGATAAACTCAAGTCCAATGTACATGGAAGTTTGACGCATTGACAAATTCAAGGTGGTGGAGAATATTCGCCAAGGTGGAGTTTGTTGGAGTTGTGTCGAATATAGTGTACAAGGTAGGTTACAGTTGGACTATGAGTTGTATTGTGTTTATATAGGATGTGGAGTCGTGTCCAAATAGGACACTTGTATTCTAGGCCTCTCTTATATAGCAGGGGTAGACACATGATGTAATCTATGCCAACATAATAACACCGGAACGCAGGGGAAGCTGGCGGCATGTGCCGGTGTCCAGGGCGACCGGGTGCGGTATTGTAGCGGTGTCATGGGGAGGAGCGCCCATAGTCAGGCCCCGGGGATGTAGCCATATCGGTGAACCTCGTTAACAAATCTCGGTGTCGTGCTCGTGTGATTGCTTGGTCCTCGGATGATCAACGGTATGCCTCGGATTTATTCTAACATTGTAGATTGAATCCATGAGCAATAATTATCATAAACAACTTATTCAGAGTGTATAACATTATTCAAGCTACCAACTTCCATTGTACAGTGCAACTCTTACAATATCTCATCTATGTCTATTGAGAGTGGTGATGAAGGAACTTCTTAACTAGGCGACTTTCATCAAAGACAAGCCTGCGTCCAGAATCCTCTCCCTTATGATGTGAGAAGTGCTCAACTAGTGGCTCGGGTCGAAGACTACCCCACCTTGATGCTCCCTTTCTTGTCATCACTCCAAGCCTTTCGAGGTCCCACTCGGAGATGACTCCTCTCCCTAATCCCTTCTCGTGTCCTTTTGAGGTCTCTCCCGTTGCGTTCTGTTCAAACGATAGTTACATGCCCATGGGGCTTATATAGGTTAGGGTCCTTGATAGGTGACGAAGGCTACCATGGTGTGATGGTAGATAGGAAGGCTACCATAGTAAAATTTGGTCCACTTTCTTCATGGTAGACTAGGAAATAGTGGTGATTCATGGTCCATGGTAGAATCCACCCTTGGTTGAGACCAAAAGGTTCATGGTAAAGCTAGCTCCAACATGTCCCTCCACCGCGAATCAACCTGTGATTGAGTTGGTTAGGTGGACAGTGGTATCCCCAACCCACCGGCGATGCGCTTTCAGTGGGAGGAGACGTTCCCGTCGATGACGAGGCGCCTACGGTGACTTCGTAAATCTCAAGATGATATGTCGGCTCAGTCTCTCGGAGGTGCTCATAGGGGTAGGGTGTGCATGTGTGCATTCATAGGGGTGAGTCTATGCGCGTGTATATGAGCGCTTGTGTCTGTACTGATGCTCAAAAATAAACATGTCCCTCCACCTAACGAGCTTATTTTACTTGGATCTTCATCATTAGATAATTTCGTGTTTTACAGTTTTTTTCTTTCACTTGTGGACATTTTGGTTGGACCTTCATTCAGTTGGCATGACTTTGACAATTTGTCAAACACGTGACATAAGGCTGGTCTGTGAAAACTTCTCCGTGTGTCTAGCATATCTCCTCACAAACACAATAAATACATTTTTATAGAGCACAACAAATGTTCAGTTTTATCAATAATTGTATGCGTGGTTGAAAAACAAGTGATACATGATACATGCATAATACTTGACCTTATTTAAGTAGGAACAAAAGCACATATGAAGAAGTTTTTCATGGGTCTCTTGGACAATTTCTCCCTCGATGCAATGGGCGTCAACGTACGTAGAGATGCCCATGCGTATGCATTATGCATGCAAAGCAGTTGTTCTACTTGACGTCGATGTCGACACTGATCCTCCTGCGTGCGAGCTCCTTCACTTTATCAATGGTAACCTTCAGAACGCCGGAGGCGAGCTCCGCCTTGGCGGTCTCCTTGTTGTAGCCCGCCGGGACGAGTAGCCGCGCGTACATGTCACCGTCTTGCACTGCCGCCCCGGCCGCGTCCTTGGAGCTCGCGCTGCCGCCAGCGTCTGTCGTCCCAGCCGCCGTCTCCGCCTTGGCCTTCATCTTCCGTATGACGAGCACATCCTCGTCCAGCTCCACGACGAGGTCCTCCTTGGACAGGCCCGGCACCTCGAACCACATGCTCACGGCCTCGGGCCCCTCCTTGATCTGCCACCGCTCCCCCTGCGGCGACCCGGGGCGCAGCAGGGCTAATCGACACAAATTCGTTGTGTGAGTGAGTGAGTGACACGACGATCAGTGTGGTGCACGGGGTATAAATGAAGTTATTATATCTTACCGACGGGGGAGATGCTGAACGGCGGCAAATCCGTCTTTGGCACGTGCTGATCTCCTTTTGGGTTGCTTGCACAGCACACGGAGGAGGGCCTGGACTGCCGCTGGAAACAAGGGAGAGCGACCGCGGCAGCCTTCCCCGTAGTCGGTGGAAACCGATTGCCGGAGGAGCGCGATGGTGCGGCCGCCGGCCGGCCGCTCAGGAGGGAGCAAGAGATGACCGTCGACATTGCAGCTGCTTGTCTGTAGCAAGACGTAGGGAAGACAAGGTGATGGTCAAGTTGGTCCTGCTGTGCACATATGTTGTGAAATGGGATGCATTTCGAGGGCCCTCTTATACGGTTAGTAGCGCGGAGGCCAAGCCAGCTTTTTGCTCGGTGACGCAGGGAATAAAGAGGTGCGGTTGCTTGGGCAGTTGCTCCGAATGATACCAATCTTGTCGTCGGAGGAAGAAGAATATGACAGGGTGGTGTTTTATTTCTTCCTTTTCTTCACAATGCAACCTCATTTGATCCAGATCGATGAGAGTGAGTAACTAGCACATTTGGCTTAACCAACTCATTACATTAAAAAAAGACAATAGTCCTTCTTTTTTCAACAAGACGGTGCCCAATCATTTGAAAGTAGAATATTACTACTAGCTCCCTCCGTCTCTGGAAAGAAGACCTACAATTTTTATTTGAAGTCAAATGATGCATAGTGTTATAAAGTTTGTAGGGAAACCCATTAACAATTACAATCTGAAATAGATAATATGGAAATATTTCATTGTGCGGCTAATGATATTAATTTTATATCGTAGTTTTTGTTAGCTTTTGCTACAAACTTCAAACTTTGTCAAACATCACATCATTTGACTTCAGAAAAAAGAATTGTAGTAGGGTTTTTTTAGAGGCAGAGGGAGTACATCATGTCGACCTCGGATGTTTGTGATAACCCATGATCTATCGCAAAAAAGACATGATGTTCTCTTTGGTTTTCGGTGCTAGTGTCACAGACAAAACACAACCACAACAAGTTTAGAATCATTTGGATCTCGTGTTGTTACTTTACAAAAGCAGTTGGATATCATTCACGCAAGACACAACCTCCCAAACTCTTGCCAGAGTACAACAGCCCAGACAAAGCTATCCTACCAAGTTTTTTTTCGAGGAAAAAAACATTGGTGCCAAGTTAATTAGTTGCCCAGCTACAAATATAGTCCAGGTATTTAAGGAACCTTTTTTTTATAACAAGGAAAAATATTTACTATTTTAATATATAATTGTCACATTTTGGCCCTAGGGTCGCCCCGCGGGTGACTTGAGGGCAAGGGTTTCCATCGGGCCATCCTCTCCAACCCCCCTTTGCATTGCTAGTTCTGATCATCTGACTTTTAGCATTTCTCGATTACACAACGTTCTCTTGGTCAAATGCTAGTTTTTCGAGACAAGTTCGAGATTTGTGAGCTCACTGATTTGGGCTTTGTTGGGCCACGGTTCATGTATGACAACAAAAGATGTGGAGCTGCAAATGTCAAAGTGGTGTAGATAGAGCAACATCAAATGTTGATTGGAGAAAATTGTTTCCTATCGCTTCAGTCCTCCACCTTACTTCGCCTAGATCAGACCATTGTTCTCTGCTTGTGCGAGGTGAAGCAGATTCGGGAATAAGACCAGAGAAAATGCGAAAATATGTGATTACGTGGGAGAGGGAGCGACACTGCCCGAGGTCATATCCAACACGCTGGCCAAGGCTAGCCAGAAACGGAACCTAGGAGAGATGTCCATTACATTAAAAAAAGGACAATAATCTTTATTTTTTGAACAAGACGATGCTCAGTCATTTGAAACTAGAATATTACCACTCTATCTGTCTCTAAAAAAGAAGTCCTACAATTTTTGTCTGAAGTCAAATGATGCATAGTATGATCAAGTTTGTAGGTAAAACCATTAACAATTAAAATTTGAAATATATAATATGAAAACATTTCAATGTGCATCTAATGATATTAATTTTATATCATAGTTTTTGATAGCTTTTGCTATAAACTTAGTCAACTTTACATCGTTTGACTTCAGAAAAAAGTAGTAGGTCTTTTCTTATAGGCGTAGGTATCAACTTCGGATCTGTGCGATAACCCATGATCTTCTCCTTGGGTTTTGGTGCTAGTGTGACAAACAAAACATAGCCGCAACAAGTGTATAATCATTTCGACCTTGCGTTGTTACTTTACAAAAGTAGCTGGCATCATTCACGCAAGACACAACCTCTTAAACTCTTGCTAGGGTACAACAGCCCACACAAAGCACTCCTACCATGTTTTTTAGGAAAAAAATATTAGTGCCAAGTTAATTAGTTGCCCAACTACAAATATAGTTTAGGCATTCAAGGAAACGTTTTTTGCAACAAGGAAAAACACTTATCATTTCATAATATAATTGTCTGGCTAGTTATAAAAACTGAAGAAAATCATCCTAGAAAAACATTTTGGCCCTTGGGTCGCCCCACGGGCAACTTGACGGCAACAAGGGTTTCTAGTGGGTCACTCTCCCCAACCCACCTTTCCCTTGCTAGTTTTGACCATCTGATTTTGAACATTTCTTGATTACACCGTTTTCTCTAGTTCAAATGCTAGTTTTCCGCGACATGTGTCGAGGTTTGTGAGCTCACTGATTTGGGCTTTGTTGGGGGTATGGTTCACATATGACAACAAAGGAGGTGGGGTGTGACACCCCGATTCAATCGTACACTAATCATGCACACAAACGTGTACGATCAAGATCAGGGACTCACGGGAAGATATCACAACACAACTCTAAAAACAAATAAGTCATACAAGCATCATAATACAAGCCAGGGGCCTCGAGGGCTCGAATACGAGTCATCGGAAGCAACAATATCTGAGTACAGACATAAGTTAAACAAGGTGCCATAAGATGGCTAGCACAAACTAGGATACAAATCGAAAGAGGCACATGCCTCCTGCCTGGGATCCTCCTAAACTACTCATGGTCGCCGACGGCGGCCTACACTTAGTAGTAGGCACCTCCGGTGTAGTAGGAGTCGCCGTCGGTGGCGTCTGGCTCCTGGGATCCAACATTTGATTGCGACAACCGAGAAGAATGGAAAGGGGGAAAAGAGGGAGCAAAGAAACCATGAGTACTCATCCAAAGTACTCGCAAGTAAGGATCTACACTACATATGCAATGGTATCAATGAAATGGGTAGTATCTGTGGACTAAACTGGAGAATGCCACAATAAGAGGCGGATAGCTAGTCCTATCGAAGACTACACTTCTGGCAGCCTCCATCTTGAAGCATATAGAAGAGAGTAGCTGGTAAGTTCACCAAGTATCATCGTCAATGTTTTAAATAGCGGGCTATTGCCAAATAGCGGCGGACCTCAAAATCAGCTATAGCGAATCTATAGCGGGCTATTTGTACATGGGACCATTTAGCGGTACCCTAGTTAAAAGGCTATATAGCGGGCTATAGCGGAGTTATAGCCGGCTATTTAAAACACTGGTGGATTTAGACCGGTGTGCCGACCTATCTGTTAGGCCTAGGTGGGGTTGTGACGTGTTGATCTTCCGAGGCCGGGCATGACCCAGGAAAGTGTGTCCAGCCAGAGTGATCGAGAATGTTGGGTAATGTGGTGCATCCCTGCAAGGAATTTTATCTATTCGAATAGTCGTGTCCCTCGGTAAAAGGACGACCCGGAGTTGTACTTCGACCTTATGACAACTAGAACCAGATACTTAATAAAACACACCCAGACAAGTTCTAGAGACAACCCGGTCTAAATCCTAAGTGCGCAGGGGTCTGGGCCCATCGTGTTGGAAATATGCCCTAGAGGCAATAATAAAATGGTTATTATTATATTTCCTTGTTCATGATAATTGTCTATTGTTCATGCTATAATTGTGTTATCCGGAAATCGTAATACATGTGTGAATACATAGACCACAACATGTCCCTAGTGAGCCTCTAGTTGACCAGCTCGTTGATCAATAGATGGTTACGGTTTCCTGACCATGGACATTGGATGTCATTGATAACGGGATCACATCATTAGGAGAATGATGTGATGGACAGGACCCAATCCTAAGCATAGCACAAGATCGTGTAGTTCGTCTGCTAGAGCTTTTCTAAGTGTCAAGTATCATTTCCTTAGACCATGAGATTGTGCAACTCCCGGATACCGTAGAAGTGCTTTGGGTGTACCAAACATCACAACGTAACTGGGTGGCTATAAAGGTACACTACAGGTATCTCCGAAAGTGTCTGTTGGGTTGGCATGAATCGAGACTGGGATTTGTCACTCCGTATGACGGAGAGGTATCTCTAGGCCCACTCGGTAATGCATCATCATAATGAGCTCAGTGTGACTAAGTAGTTGGTCATGGGATCATGCATTACGGAACGAGTAAAGTGACTTGCCGGTAACGAGATTGAACGAGGTATTGGGATACCGACGATCGAATCTCGGGCAAGTAACGTACCGATTGACAAAGGGAATTGTATACGGGATTGCTTGAATCCTCGACATCGTGGTTCATCCAATGAGATCATCGTGGAACATGTGGGAGCCAACATGGGTATCCAGATCCCGCTGTTGGTTATTGGCCGGAGAGTTTTCTCGGTCATGTCTGCATGGTTCCCGAACCTGTAGGGTCTACACACTTAAGGTTCGATGACGCTAGGATTATTAGGAAGACTTGTATGTGATTACCGAATGTTTTTCGGAGTCCCGGATGAGATCCCGGACGTCATGAGGAGTTCCGGAATGGTTCGGAGGTGAAGATTTATATGTAGGAAGTTGTCATACGGTCACCAGAAAGGTTCGGGGGCATATCGGTATTGTACCGGGGCCACCGGAGGGGTTCCGGGGGTCCACCGGGAGGGGCCACCTCTCTCGGAGGGCCTAATGGGCCGTATAGGAAAGGGAACCAGCCCTACATGGGCTGGAAGCATCCCCCCTTGGGCCCATGCGCATAGGGTTGGGGGGGAAACCCTAAAGGGGGCGCCCCCCTTGCTTGAGGGGCAAGCCCCCTCCCCTTGGCCGCCGCCCCCCCTCTAGATCTCATCTAGAGGGGGCCGGCCCCTTCCTCCTTCCCCTATAAATAGAGGGGCAAGGGGAGGGCTGACCACCACATCCAAGGCGCAGCCCCTCCCCTCCCCAACACCTCTCCTCCTCCGCAAGAGCTTGGCGAAGCCGGAGTCTGTTGCTCCACCACCAGCACGCCGTCGTGCTGCTGTTGGAGCCCTCTTCCTCAACCTCTCCCTCCTCCTTGCTGGACCAAGGCGCGGGAGATGTCCTCGCTCCGTACGTGTGTTGAACGCGGAGGTGCCGTCCATTTGGCGCTAGGATCATCGGTGATATGGATCACGATGAGTACGACTCCATCATCCCCGTTCTCTTGAACGCTTCCGCTCGCGATCTACAAGGGTATGTAGATGCACTCATCTTCCCTCGTTGCTAGATGACTCCATAGATTGATCTTGGTGATGCGTAGAAAATTTTAAATTTCTGCTATGATCCCTAACAGTGGCATCTTGAGCTAGGTCTATGCGTAGTTTCTATGCACGAGTAGAACACAAGTTGTTGTGGGTGTCGATTTTGTCAATTTACTTGCCGTTACTAGTCTTATCTTGATTCGGCGGCATCGTGGGATGAAGCGGCCCAGACCGACCTTACACGTACGCTTACGTGAGACTGGTTCCACCGACTGACATGCACTAGTTGCATAAGGTGGCTAGCGGGTGTCTGCCTCTCCCACTTTAGTCGGATCCGATTTGATGAAAAGGGTCCTTATGAAGGCTAAATAGAAATTGGCATATCACACTATGGTTTTGGTGTAGGTAAGAAACGTTCTTGCTAGAAACCTATAGCAGCCACATAAAAACTTGCAACAACAATTAGAGGACGTCTAACTTGTTTTTGCAGCATATGCCGTGTGATGTGATATGGCCAAAAGGATGTGATGAATGATATATGTGATGTATGAGATTGATCATGTTCTTGTAATAGGAATCATGACTTGCATGTCGATGAGTATGACAACCGGCAGGAGCCATAGGAGTTGTCTTAATTTATTTATGACGTGCGTGTCAACTTATACGTCATGTAATTACTTTACTTTATCGCTAACCGTTAGCCATAGTAGTAGAAGTATTAGTTGACGAGACAACTTCATGAAGACACGATGATGGAGATCATGGTGTCATGCCGGTGACGACGATGATCATGGCGCCCCGAAGATGGAGATCAAAAGGAGAAAAATGATATTGGCCATATCATGTCACTATTTGATTGCATGTGATGTTTATCATGTTTTACATCTTATTTGCTTAGAACGGCGGTAGCATAAATAAGATGATCCCTCACAATAATTTCAAGAAAGTGTTCCCCCTAACTGTGCACCATTGCTAAGGTCCGTTGTTCCGAAGCACCACATGATGATCGGGTGTGATAGGTTCTAACGTTCGCATACAACGGGTGTAAGCCAGATTTACACACGCAAAACACTTAGGTTGACTTGACGAGCCTAGCATGTACAGACATGGCCTCGGAACACAGAAGACCGAAAGGTCGAACATGAGTCGTATAGAAGATACAATCAACATGAAGATGTTCACCGATGATGACTAGTCCGTCTCACGTGATGATCGGACATGGCCTAGTTGAATTGGATCATGTATCACTTAGATGACTAGAGGGATGTCTATCCGAGTGGGAGTTCATTAAATAATTTGATTAGATGAACTTAATTATCATGAACTTAGTCTAAAATCTTTACAATATGTCTTGTAGATCAAATGGCCCACGCTAATGTTGTCCTCAACTTCAACGCGTTCCTAGAGAAAACCAAGCTGAAAGACGATGGTAGCAACTATACGGACTGGGTCCGGAACTTGAGGATCATCCTCATAGCTGCCAAGAAAGCATATGTCCTTGAAGCACCACCCCCAGCAAACCAAGACGTTATGAACGCTTGGCAGTCCTGTGCTGATGATTACTCCCTGGTTCAGTGCGACATGCTTTACAGCTTAGAACCGGGGCTCCAGAAGCGTTTTGAGCAACACAGAGCATATGAGATGTTCCAAGAGCTTAAAATGGTTTTCCAAGCTCATGCCCGGGTTGAGAGATATGAAGTCTCTGACAAGTTCTACAGTTGTAAGATGGAGGAGAATAGTTCCGTCAGCGAGCACATACTCAAAATGTCTGGGTTGCACAACCGCTTTTCTCAGCTGGGAGTTAATCTCCCGGATGATGCGGTCGTTGACATAATCCTTCAGTCGCTCCCACCTAGCTACAAGAGCTTTGTGATGAACTTCAATATGCAGGGGATGGAAAAGACCATTCCTGAGGTATATTCAATGCTGAAATAAGCGGAGGTGGAAATCAAAAAGGAACATCAAGTGTTGATGGTGAATAAAACCACTAAGTTCAAGAAAGGCAAGGGTAAAAAGAACTTCAAGAAGGACGGCAAGGGATTGCCGTGCCCGGTAAGCAAGCTGCCGGGAAGAAGCCAAAGAACGGACCCAAGCCTGAGACTGAGTGTTTTTATTGCAAGGGAAGTGGTCACTGGAAGCGGAACTGCCCCAAGTACTTAGCGGACAAGAAGGCCGGCAACACCAAAGGTATATGTGATATACATGTTATTGATGTGTACCTTACTAGTACTCGTAGTAGCTCCTGGGTATTTGATACCAGTGCGGTTGCTCATATTTGTAACTCAAAACAGGAGATGCGGAATAAGCGGAGACTGGCAAAGGACAAGGTGACGATGCACGTCGGGAATGGTTCCAAGGTCGATGTGATCGCCGTCGGCACGCTACCTCTGCATTTACCTACGGGGTTAGTTTTAAACCTCAATAATTGTTATTTAGTGCCAGCTTTGAGCATGAACATTGTATCAGGATCTCGTTTAATACGAGATGGCTACTCATTTAAATCCGAGAATAATGGTTGTTCTATTTATATGAGAGATATGTTTTATGGTCATGCCCCGCTGGTCAATGGTTTATTCTTATTTAATATCGAACGTGATGTTACACATATTCATAGTGTGAATACCAAAAGATTTAAGGTTGATAATGATAGTCCCACATACTTGTGGCACTGCCGCCTTGGTCACATTGGTGTCAAACGCATGAAGAAACTCCATGCAGATGGACTTTTGGAGTCTCCTGATTATGAATCATTTGACACGTGCGAACCATGCCTCATGGGCAAAATTACCAAGACTCCATTCTCCGGAACAATGGAGCAAGCAACCAACTTATTGGAAATCATACATATTGATGTGTGCGGTCCAATGAATGTTGAGGCTCGTGGTGGCTATCGTTATGTTCTCACCCTCACTGATGACTTGAGTAGATATGGGTATGTCTACTTAACGAAACACAAGTCTGAGACCTTTGAAAAATTCAACGCAGTGCCACACTACGCTTATCTCAAGCTCAAGATGCCCAGCCCATGAGGCGTCATCACAGTCAATGGCAACATGGAACGCTCCCTCCGAATAGAGGAGCACACCGCCGCCCTAGCAGCAGAGGTACAGAGCGGCCTTCTCCAGCAGCACCATAGTGTGGTGCCGAGCCCCTGGACACCATCAAAAGGTCCCGAACTACACCGCAGTACGACAGCACGGCTCGTCAAGAGCTCGATTAGCAATTCGGCCTCCGTGTCAGTCCCGATGAAGTAGTGACATTCGTACCACACATACATAATTACGCACTTGAAATTCCATGGACATCGACGGAGGCACAAGCTAACCCGGGATCTATAGTTCGGCTAGACCGACCCCGGACACACCTTTTTCTTTCGGTTTCAGGTTCCTTTTCCCACGAGCCTGATCTCCAGTTCCTTCAAAGGGGGCATGCAGCATAGGCGTGCAGGGTACCCTCCATAGGTTCTTCTTGATGGTATTTTTACTTATTATCCCGGAACCTGCACCCTGCTCCCTCTTGATTCCGGCATGTTAAATAGTCCGGGTGTTTAGTGCACTATCTGTATAAGATACGCCTTGACGTATCCATTCAGTTATGATAAAAATGATTTGCGGCCCAGTTTCTGTGGTTTTTCGCTTTTTACTTGATTTCATTTCGATCTGCTTATCAGCCGTATCGGTACTCTTTTGTACGTCTCATATTCGCCAGGGGCTGCTTATCGCCCCACAATACGGCAGCAAAGTCCGAACACTTTTTATACATAAAGTTCGGCACCCCGAATTTAGCATTATATGCATTGGCTCTGAATCAAGTCTTTGGTAAATAGTTGGGTTGCCCGGCTCCTGTGCTTGCTACCCTATGTTCCGCTCTATCGGCTAGGGTAGTAAAGGGAGAACTACTTTGATTGTGCCCTGGCCTTGACCGGATGAGCACCTCAGTAGAGAAAGCCGAAAACTGACTGTCATGATACGGCGAGAGCCGGTCAGCTATTCGAGGGTTGAAAAATCGTTGGAGATTTCTTCCGCGTCACGCGAGGGATCGGCACTTCCCGATCATATGCTGACAGCACCCTTGCCTGGACCAGGGGCTGCGCATGTTCTTAATTATAAAACTCCTATGGCTAAGTGAGGGCGTTTAAGCTGTACAGTCTGATTGCCTTGTTCGTTGCGCTAAACAACTCCTCCAAAGGACCATATAATTGGATCAAGATTGTTTAGATCCCATCCCGAACACCTCCGAACTACCTATGTGAGGGCAGAAGCCGACGACTGGCCAACCCTCAGATGATAAATAACACGGCAGCACAGGAGGAAACAATTAAAGCATAATAATATTACATTACAGACTTTGTTTCCATAATACAATGCACGGGCTACATGAATACATTCATTCAAAAATAATGTCCCGCGAACATTGAGCCGCCGCAAGTCGAGACCCTTCTATGACATCTGCAAAATATCTCTCAGGTGTGCGGTGCTCCTTACCCTCCGGAGGCCCGCTGGAAACTTCAACAACGTTCACCTTCGCCCACCACATCTTGCAGCAAGCGAAGGCCATACGTGCACCTTAAATACAGGCAGAGCGCTTGACGACGTCCAGCCGCGGACAGGCTTCCACTAGCCGCCTCACAAGTCCGAAGTAGCTGCCGGGCATAGCTTCGGCTGGCCATAGCCGGATTATCAAATCCTTCATGGCTAGTTCGGCCACCCTGTGCAGCTCCACCAACTGCTTTAGCTGATCGGTGAAGGACACAGGATGCTCTGGCGTCGCATACTGCGTCCAGAAGAGCTTCTCCGTCGAACCTCCTCCTTCGGCTCGGTAGAACTCTGCGGCGTCTGCTACGCTACATGGTAAATCCGCAAAAGCCCCTGGGGAACTCCGAACCCGGGTTAGTAAAAGGTATTGCTTCTCCACATACTTGCTTTGCATCTTAAAAGCCTTACCCACCGTGATCTTCCTAGCCTCATGGATATCCTAGAGGGCGGCTTGGCTCTCATTCCGTGCGGTCTCCGCGCTCTAATGAGCCTTGGAGAGTTCGGCCTTTTGAATCGACGCATCATTCTCCAAGGTCTCACATTTTTCACCATGTCTTGGAACTCCTGTTGGACCTCCTTGACTCGGGCCTCGATCTTTTTCCGAGCGACTTGCTGCTCAACGGCCCGCCACCTCGGTTGTGGCCCCTGCACATATTTGAACATTACGGTCAGTCCGCAGTGCTTGTTCTTTCTGAGCACACAGCAAGACGTTACTCACCTTGCTTCTCTTGAAGCCGCATTGTAACCTCGCTGTCGGTGTCAAAACCGGCGGATCTCGGGTAGGGGGTCCCGAACTGTGCGTCTAAGACGGATGGTAACAGGAGGCAGGGGACACGATGTTTTACCCAGGTTCGGGCCCTCTTGATGGAGGTAAAACCCTACGTCCTGCTTGATTTATTCTTGATGATATGAGTATTACAAGAGTTGATCTACCACGATATCGGAGAGGCTAAACGCTAGAAGCTAGCCTATGGTATGATTGTATGTTGTCCTACGGACTAAAACCCTCCGGTTTATATAGACACCAGAAGGGGCTAGGGTTACACAAGGTCGGTTACAAAGGAGGAGATATACATATCTGTATTGCCTAGCTTGCCTTCCACGCCAAGTAGAGTCCCATCCGGACACGAGACGAAGTCTTCAATCTTGTATCTTCATAGTCTAACAGTCTGGCCAAAGGATATAGTCCGGCTGTCCAGAGACCCCCTAATCCAGGACTCCCCTAGTAGCCCCTGAACCAGGCTTCAATGACGACGAGTCTGGCACGCAGTATTGTCTTCGGCATTGCAAGGTGGGTTCCTTCTCCGAATACACCACGGAAGAATTTGAATACAAGGATAGTGTCCGACCTTGTAAAATAAGTTCCACATACCACCGTAGAGAGAATAATATTTCCACAAATCTAATCTGCTGACACGTGTTGGCAACATGACATTATGCCATGGCCCGGTGATTATTCGAACCGTTTCCTTTAACTAGCCCCGCACATAACGCGAGGCAGTTTTTTGACACGTCTTGTCAAAGCGGAGATCGTGTCCCCCTTATTACGGGATTCTCATCAATACGGGCGTGGGTAAACCAACAGCGCCATCGATTACGGCGCTTGGGGGATAAGCGAGTTTTACCAAGCTAGTGGGGGCGCATAGTTTCGGCCACCCTTATAAAGGGACAAGGTTTAACCTTTTTCTACCCACGCCTTATTCCTCCTTGCTCATCCACTCTAGCGCACTCGAGCTCCAATGCCCAAGCCCACGTCCTTCCCCTCAACCTTCTCCAATCATGTCCGAAGCGGGAGGCAAATGGATGGCTTCCTCCGTTACGGAGGGACACATCAAGAAGCTGCGCAGAGCCGGATACTTGGCCGCGAATATCGCGCATCGGCTGCCTGCTGCAGGGCAGATCGTTCCTACCCCCGAACCTCACGAGAGGGTAGTCTTCCTCCACCACTTCCTCCATGGACTGGGGTTTCCCCTCCATCCATTCGTCCGTGGTCTCATGTTCTACTACGGGCTGGACTTCCATGATCTGGCCCCAAACTTCGTCCTCAACATTTCGGCGTTCATCGTCATGTGTGAGGCTTTCCTCCACATCCGGCCCCACTTCGGCCTGTGGTTAAAGACCTTCAATATCAAGCCGAAGGTGATGGGTGGCCAACAAGCAGAATGCGGCGGAGCCATGGTGGGCAAGATGCCCAACGTTATATGGCTTGAAGGCTCCTTCGTGGAGACCATAAAGGGGTGGCAATCGGCGTGGTTCTACATCACCGAGCCGCGCGGCGCCAAATGGGTGGCTGCCCCCAAGTTTCGATCCGGAATCCCCACGCGGCTCACCTCCTGAAAAGAGAAGGGCCTGTCCTAGGGTTCATCGGTAGAGCTGGACAGACTCCAGAAATGTATCCAGAATATGGCAGGCAAGAAGCTCAAGCTTGTCAACATAGTCCAGGTCATGCTCATCCGCCGGATCCTCCCGTGCCAACAACGGGACTTCAACTTGTGGGAGTTCGACCCGGCCCAGCACCAGACTCTGAGCGAGCTCTTCGACACGACGCACAAGGACGTCTGGAAGGTGCTGTTCAAGGGCGCCGAGGTCCCTCCCTCTCTCACCAAGGACCGCGAGCTAAGCGCGAAGCACCGAGCGCATTCGGTGAGTTCTATACATCCGGTAGGATATTTATTTCCCCTAGCTTAACCATGTGCGGGGTCTGAGCTCCATGCCTTTGACAGGACTAGGTGGAGACGTCGGGGCAGATTAACTGTCCGCCCCCTCTGCCCGAAGACACTGCGGACACTCTCCTGACGGAGATGCTGACTCCGGCTCCTTACAAGGTGTCGGAGAAGACCAAGAAGGCCAAGGGAACCCGAAAGAGTTCCCGACGCCAGGTGTTATCGGACTCATCGTGTGATAACTCCGCGACGCACTCCTCCCCCGAAGACGAGGAGGAAGATGAAGATGATCCCCCTCTAGTCGGGGGAAACAAGAAAAGGAAGGCCGCCCCAACCGGGGGGGCGAAGGGTCCAAGAAGGGAAGGACTCTCCTTCTGGACTACTCCACCACCGCCGCCGAAGGCGAAGACGAGTGGCTGCTCAGGTCCAAGCCCCTAGCGAAGTCGTAAGTATTTGGATGCCAGAATAACTCATAGCATACCTTTGTCACACTGCTTCTCCTAACGCCAAATTATGATTATGCTAACCGCCACGAGCCCGTATCGACGTATCTTCGGACGACTCCCTGGGCTCGTCGGATATGGATAGCGATCCACTTCCGACCGCCACCTCCCCTTGCCCTACAGACAATGCCGATGTATTGTCTCAAGAGGCACCGGGTCGAGGGGAGACAGTCCCGGAGGCGCCTCAAGGCGACATTCTGGATTCCGGGAGCAGAGGGAGCAAGGCTCCCGAGGGCTCCGAGTTCGGCCCTCGGCCGAACACCGCGTCGGAACCTCCAGTGGTTCCGGACTCAGGCAGGTGGCCTCCTTCCAAAAGGGGCAAGACGCCTATGCCGGTGACCTCTGTCCATCCAGAGGCACCGGACAGTCTGCTAGGAGCGCTTCGCAGCGCTTCCATCAACGAAGAGCACCGCAATATTATGAGTGCGGTGGTCCAAAAGGTTCAGTCCGCCAAGAGCGGACTGACTGAAGCCTGTGCCAACCTTCTAACAGGCTTTGAGGTAAGTTTTTGAAATATGGGGAAACATATTACCGCATAGACAGTAGCCCCTGATGCTCTGTTCGGTGTTCACAGAGAAAAGCTGAACGGAGGATCAAACAATATCGCAGGAGTCTAATATAAGTATGTCAATATGCGTATGCAGGCTTCGCTGCTGGCCTCTGCTGCACTAACTGCGGAGGTTGCCGCACTGAAGCAGGACCTTAAAGGGTCCAAGGACAAGCTCGGCCTTGCCAAGAGGCAGCTCGAGGAGAACAAAGGTAAGTAGTACCTAGTCTGTGGATATGTGTAAAAAGAATGCGATTGCAAAATGACAGGATCATCGTAAATTTGCCAGGGGCCACGACCGAGGTGGCGACCCTGAAGCAAGTGCTATCCGAGGCCGAAAACAAAGCGGCCAAGGAGCGCACCAAGCGGGAAAGGCATGACGCACGGGTGGGCGAGGTGGAGCAAGAGCTCCACGCTCTCGTGACGAAGCACGAGGCGTTGGAGCTTGACTTGAAGACGCGAGAGTCCGAGCTTGCCGCGCCCCTTGAGAGCGCAAAGAATTCCAAGGTCGAAGCCCAAAAGGCCCTCCAAGAGATTGATGCGATGAAGAAGATAGCGGCGGGTAAGGCATTCTATATGCAAGGCAAGCATGTGAAAGTAAATTACCTGTTACTTACCCGAATCCGGAGCTCTCCAGGAGCATTCGCAGATTTGCCCCGCAGCGTGTCGGATGCCGCACAGTTTTACCAGGCCGAGGAGGGAAGCTCAATGGAGAAGCTGTACTAGTCTTAGTATACTGGGACCGAACACCCGATGCCTCTGAGCGACCAGCTGAAGCAACTGGTCGAGCTGCACAAGGCGGCCGAACAGGCCATGAAGGGCTTTATAGTCCGGATGCGGCCTGGCGACGCCCTTCCCAACAGCTACTTCGGCCTGGTGAGGCGGCTTGTGGATGCCTGCCCACGGCTGGAAGTCATCAAGCGGTCCGTCTGCATCGATGGTGCACGCCGGGCTTCTGCCCGTGTGAAGGTGCAATGGGCCAAGCTGGACGCCGTGAAGCTGATTAAGGAAGGGCCGCTGGAGGGCAAGGAGCATTGCCACCCCGAGATGTACTATGAGGGTGTCCTGAAGCTCGTCTCATAGCGGATGAGTGTACAAAAGATATAATATTCGAGTAAACTCGCTCATGTAATCTTGTATTTATGAAAACTTGTTCATATGCGCTATGCAACACTTGTTTGAATTTAAAATATTACCTTCTGTTCGGCTATTTATCAAATCTGAGAGATGGCTAGTCGTCGGCTTCCGCCCCCACGCCACGAGTGCTGGGGTGTTCGGGATAAACCTGAGCACTCTTGTTCCCATTGTTGGGTCCTTCGAGGGAGGTGCTCAGCACAACGAACAAGGCAATCAGACTATAATGTGTTATCACTCTCACTTAGCCATAGAATTCTATAATTTTAAATTTCGACGAAGCCCCTAGTATTCGGAAGGCCGAATTCGGGGCACGATACACGGCTTAAGATAGACAGGGCCGACTCCTCGCTCTAAGCGGCATAAGCCTTTAGGGACTCGAAACCTCTCGAACAGCGACCAGTCTCTCGCCTTATCATGACAGTCAGTTTTTTTGCTTTCTCTACTGAGGTGCTTAGCCCAGCAGAACCGGGGCACAATCGCAGTAGTTCTCCCAGTGCTACCTTAGCCGATATAGCGGAACGTAAGGTACCAAAACATGGGAGTCGGGCAAACCCAACTATTCACCCAAGACATGATTCAGAGCTGATGCATATAATGTTATAAGTTTGGCGTGCCGCACTGTCGAAAGTGTTCGGACTTCTCACGCCGTATTATGGGGTATGCTTAAGCCCCTAGCGTATTGGCCGTACCAGAGTGTACGGGTTATGGATGTCATGAATGAACATATATATATATAAAGGAAGAATGCAATAATAGTCTTAATGCTATGCATTTTTTATTCAAAAAGGTGCGTTAAAACAGAATGATACAAGTACTGCGAGAAGCAAAAAGTAGGACCATTTGACATGTTCCTTCCAAGGGCAAGCTGAGGAATAGTATTAAAGCAAATATTTCACTCGTTATCGTAATCCACCTGGGAGTTCTGTGGTGTGACGTAGCTTTCTGCCTCCTTGGTTGTTGCATCATGTGTTCGGCAATCATGCTGCCGGACAGGGTTTCCAGAGATTAAAGTCCTGAAAGAGAAAAATAACAAAGCGTGAAGCCCCTAGTGCGGTTTAAGCCGCGACTTGGGGCGTGCCGCCGTTGTGCCCCCTCCCCGCCTGTGCCCATGGTATTTTTAATGCGTAATTATGTACGCGTGGCACGGATTTTGCCGTTTGGCTGGGGCCAGGGTGGGGGCCGCATTGCTATGCGAGCTTGGGACGTGCCAGGCGGTCTAGTTGCCGATTGCTCCGGGCGCGCTTGAAGTTGTCCGGGTCCTTAATCGCCGAACTAGTGGATTGCCTTAAGAGGCTGCTTTGCGCTTCTGCTGCGAGGGCCGTAGTGTGCTCCTCCGTCCGGAGAGAGCGCTCTGTGTTTCCATTGACTGTGATGACCCCTCGAGGTCCTGGCATCTTGAGCTTGAGATATGCATAATGCGGCACCGCATTGAATCTTGCAAATGCGGTTCGCCCGAGCAGTGCATGGTAGCCACTGCGGAATGGGACTATGTCGAAGATTAACTCTTCGCTTCGGAAGTTATCCGGAGATCCGAAAACCACTTCTAGTGTGACTGAGCCTATGCAATGGGCCTCTACACCTGGCATGACGCCTTTAAAGGTCGTTTTTGTGGGTTTGATCCTTGAGGGGTCTATACCCATTTTGCACACTGTGTCCTGATAGAGCAGGTTCAGGCTGCCGCCGCCGTCCAATAGGACTCAAGTGAGGTGAAATCCGTCAATGATTGGGTCTAGGACCAGTGCGGCGAATCTTCCATGACGGATACTAGTGGGGTGGTCCCTGCGATCGAAGGTGATCGGACAGGAGGACCATGGGTTGAACTTGGGGGCGACTGGCTCCAACACATATACGTCCCTGAGTGCACGCTTCCGCTCCCTCTTGGGGATGTGGGTTGCGTATATCATGTTAACCATCCACACTTGTTGGGGGAACCTCTTCTGTCCTCCGGTGCTCGGCCGCCGGGGCTCCTCCTCGTCATCGCTATGTGACCCCTTATCTTTGTTTTCGGCATTTAATTTGCCAGCCTGCTTGAACACCCAATAGTCCCTGTTGGTGTGGTTGGCTGGCTTGTCGGGGGTGCCATGTATTTGACACGAGCGATCGAGTATACGGTTCAAACTGGACGGGCCCGGAGTGCTTCTTTTGAATAGCTTTTTCCGCTGACCGGGCTTAGAGCCTTTGAATCCGGCATTGACTGCCGTATCCTCGGTATTGTCGCTGTTAATGTGGCGCTTATGCTTGTTGCGACATGACCTGCCATTGCCGTCCTTGGTATCCGAGGTACCATGGTTCTTTGATATGTTATTACTGCGAGCCAGCCAGCTGTCTTCTCCCGCGCAAAAGCGGGTCATGAGTGTCGTGAGGGCTGCCATAGATTTTGGCTTTTCCTGACCAAGGTGCCGGGCTAGCCACTCGTCGCGGATGTTGTGCTTGAAAGCTGCTAGGGCCTCTGCATCCGGACAGTCGACGATTTGATTTTTCTTTGTTAGGAACCATGTCCAGAATTTCCTGGCCGATTCCTCTGGCTGCTAAATTATGTGGCTCAAGTCATCGACATCTGGTGGTCGCACGTAAGTGCCCTGAAAGTTGTCGAGGAATGCGGCTTCCAGATCTTCCCAACAGCCAATGGACTCTGCTGGCAAGCTATTGAGCCAATGCCGAGCTGGTCCTTTGAGTTTGAGTCGGAGTTATTTGATGTCGTGTAGGTCATCACCGCAGGCCATGTGGATGTGCAGGAGGAAATCCTCGATCCATACCGCAGGATCTGTTGTGCCGTCGTATGATTCTATATTTATGGGTTTGAAACCCTCTAGGATTTGATGATCCATTACTTCGTCTGTGAAGCATAAGGGATGTGCGGCGCCTCTGTATTGGGCTATATTGCGACGCAGCTTGAATGAGTCTTGCCCGCTGTGTTCGGCCCAGCCGGACTTACTTTTACTGTATCCGGCGTGACGATTATTGTCTCGCATAGTGGCGCGCCCTCGTGATCTGTAGATCGATCTTGCATGTTTTGCTTTGTCCTCCAATACGTCTCGTAGGTCTGGCGTATTTCCCCATGCCTTTTTATTTGAATGACGTCGGGGTGCGGGCTGAGCTTTTGGCTGGAATGTCTCTCTGTCGCGGCCACGAGGTGACCGATCAACCGCGTCATACGCCGAGGATGTAGGTTTTGGTGCTTCCTCCTCCAGTCGGGGTAGCAACCTGCATTTTGGGTAACTCTTGGAGGGGCGTTCGATTTTATACTCTTCGGCCGCCAGGACTTCAGTCCATCTATCAGCTAGCAGATCTTGATCAGCTTGAAGCTGCTGCTGCTTTTTCTTAAGGCTATTTGCCGTGGCTATAAGCCTGCGCTTGAAGCGCTCTTGTTCGATGGGATCCTCTAGCACAGCGAATTCATCATCGCCGAGGCTTGCCTCGTCTTCGGAGGGGGGCATGTAATTATCATCCTCCATCTCTCCATCTGCCGCTCTCTCAGGAGGGCTGGCTCCTCCGTCCTCCTGCTCTAAATCTTGCTGGAGGGGATTGTTGTTGTCTTCGGCACTGTCCAGAGTGCTATTATCTTCGGTGCCGGTATCACCACTTTTGCCTTGGCGGGACTTAGATCGGCGCCGCTGATGCCGGCGCTTGGGTTGCTTCTTGGAGGGGTCATCCTTCGTTGTCTCATCGCCATTGCCTTCTTTGGGTGTGTCCGCCATGTATATATCATATGATGAGGTGGCTGTCCACTGCCCTGTGGGCAGTGGTTCCTCTTCGACCCCCGCATCGTCGTCCATACCGTCGATGTATTCGGAGTCGAAGTCGAGCATGTCGGTTAAGTCATCGACAGTGGCTACTAAGTGGGTGGTGGGTGGGCGGCGAATTTCTTCGTCATCCGCATCCCCATCCTGCCGGACGTAGTCCGGCCAGGATCCTTCTGACAAGGAAAGAGACCTTAATGAGTTCAGTATGTCGCCGAAGGGCGAGTGCTAAAAAATATCCGCGGAGGTAAACTCCATGATCGGCGCCAAATCGGATTCGATAGGAACGGGCGCAGGCGGTTCGGAGTCCGTGGCCAGAGAAGGATCCGGTAGTTTGGCAACACAGCTCTCGTGAAGGGTAAGGTCAATATTTGGCTCGATCGCCGCAGAGTGTACGGCCTCCGTGACGGTGTCTATCTGCCCACCCACGGATGGCAAAACTGGCTCCGAATTGAGGGTCAGAGCGGCTGCCGATGCGATCTCCTGAATACGGTCCGATGGTAGAGCTAAATCGTACTCATCGTGACCGCGTGGCGCACAAGGCAGGGGCTCGAATCCGTCAAAGATCAAGTCTCCGTGGATATCGACCGTGTAGTTTAAGCTTCCAAACCTGACCTGGTGGCCAGGGGTGTAACTTTCGATCTGCTCCAGATGGCCAAGTGAGTTGGCCCGTAGTGCGAAGCCGCCGAACACAAAGATCTGTCCGGGGAGAAAAGTCTCACCCTGGACTGCATCGCTATCGATGATCATAGGAGCCATCAAGCCTAACGGAAACGACACAGAGGGACTCTCAATGAAAGCACCAATGTCGGTGTCAAAACCGGCGGATCTCGGGTAGGGGGTCCCGAACTGTGCGTCTACGGTGGATGGTAACAGGAGGCAGGGGACACGATGTTTTACCCAGGTCCGGGCCCTCTTAATGAAGGTAAAACCCTACGTCATGCTTGATTTATTCTTGATGATATGAGTATTACAAGAGTTCATCTACTACGAGATCGGAGAGGCTAAACCCTAGAAGCTAGCCTATGGTATGATTGTATGTTATCCTACGGACTAAAACCCTCCGGTTTATATAGACACCAGAGGGGGGCTAGGGTTACACAAGGTCCGTTACAAAGGAGGAGATATACATATCCGTATTGCCTAGCTTGCCTTCCACGCCAAGTAGAATCCCATCTGGACACGAGACAAAGTCTTCAATCTTGTATCTTCATAGTCTAACAGTCCGGCCAAAGGATATAGTCCAGCTGTCCGGAGACCCCCTAATCCAGGACTCCCTCACTCGCCGAGCTCGTCCTCGGCCCACTCCAGCCTCTGCTTTAATCCAGAGACTTCGGCAGAATGCGAGGTTGCGGCCAACAGTGACGCCTGCTTATGCATACATGTTATGTTAGTCTCCTACAACATAGGATTGATCCTTTGTCCGGTTCTTCTATCCGAACACCGGACAGTGTCTCAGGGGCTACTGACTACACGGGGATTTTTCCTCTTTCTACATCACTTACCTCAAAACCTGTTAACAGGCTGCCGCATGCCTCATTCATTCCGCTCTTGGCGGACTGAACTTTCTCGATCACATCACCCATAAGGACACGGTGCTCGTCTACAACGAAGGCGCTTCGTAGCGCCCCCATCAGATCATCCGACGCTCCTGGATGGACAGGAGCCACCGGTGGAGGCGGCACACCCCCCTCTTTCAAGGGAGCTGCTCGCCTGACTCCACAGCCATATGGGGCTCCGAAACCGTATTCGGCTAAGGGCCGATCTGGATACGGCCCTCTTCGCCAGTCTCCATGGGAATTGGATCCCCCATGTGTCCGACAGTGGAGGTCTGGCCTTGTGGCGCCTCCCGAACAATGTCCTGGGCTCCTCCCTTCAGAGCGATCCTCCGGGACAACACTTCGGTGTCGTCCCTGGCCCCGGGGGAGTAAGAAGGCGGTGGTGACCTGCTCGCCATCTCTGATGAAGCCAACGAACCTCCAGAGGAGGATTGCTGGATAAGATCATGTGCCGGACTGCAATGGTGTAGTTAACCATGTTAAAATAATAAAGAGGAAGAGCTAATGTGCGCATCAATAAGCCGTGTCACTCAAGAGGTGGCCTGAGGCTTAGTGCGGGGGCGGCGTTCCGAACTGTTGTCAACGTCCCATGTGGGGTTGGCCGCTGGGACGCCCTTCCCCTTCTCCAGAGCTTCCGCCTCCAGATGCGCTGAAGCTTCCCTCTTCTTCTTCTTCCCTCCTTAGGGGGAGGATTGTTTTCTTCCTCCTCTTCTCCTTCCTCGTCGTCGTCCTCAAGGACGGAGGAATGGGTCTCGTCCTCTTTGGATGGCACGTCCAAAGCGCCCTTACGACGGGGGCCACTTTTGGCCTCCTTGGCCTTCCCCTTGGCCTTCTTCTCCGGCGCCTTATATGGCGCCGGCACCAGCATCTTCCCTAGACGCGGGATGACTGGTTCTTCAGGCAATGGAGCCGGACACTGTATCCGCTCTGCCCTCTTCGTCCAGTCCTGAAAGAGAAATAATAAAAGCTCAGGAATTGCCCTTGTAATAAACAGGCATGGAATACATTAAAAAGACATACCTCACTGGCAGGATGCTTATCGTCGTGTCCGCGATCTGAATCCGCGGCCGGCGGTTTTTCGTTGCCCTTAAAGAGCAACCTCCACGTGTCTTCATGAGTAGTCTTGAAGAGCCTGACCAAGGTTTGGTGCTTCTTCGGATTGAACTCCCACAAAGGGCGGCTTCGGTGTTGGCATGGGAGAATCTGGCGAACTAACATCACCTGGATTACATCTACGAGCTTGACGTTCTTGGCTATCATTCTTTGAACACGCGTCTGCAATGCTATTACCTCATCGGATGAACCCTAGTCGGGACTCTTCTCGACCCAGGGGGTGAGTCGCGTAGGAGCACCGGAACGGAATCCGGCAGCCACGGCCCAGGAGGTGCCGCGGGGTTCTGTGATATAGAACCATTGTCTCTGCCACTCCTTCACTATCTCCACAAAAATGCCTTTCGGCCAGGAGATGTTGGGCAGCTTGCTCACCATGGCTCCTCCACACTCCGCATGTTGGCCATCCACCACCTTCGGCTTCACGTTGAAGACTTTGAGCCATAACCCGAAGTGGGGGTGAATGCGGAGGAAGGCCTCGCACACGACGATGAACGCCGAGATGTTAAGGAAGGAATTTGAGGACAGATCATGGAAATCCACCCCATAATAATACATTAGCCCACTGACAAAGGGGTGGATTGGGAACCCCAGCCCGCGGAAGAAATGAGGGAGGAATACTACCCTCTCGTTGGGCTCCGGCGTGGGAACGATTTGTCCCTCGGCCGGCAAGCGGTGGGCGATTCCCTTCGCCAAATATCCGGCCGCCCGGAACTCAGTAATGCCCTCCTTCGTGACAGAGGAGACCATCCACTTGCCCTGACCACTGGATCCAGACATGGTTGCTTGAGTGGAAAGGAGATTGGAACTTGGGCGCTGGAGCTCGAGATCGGGAAGGCAGAGACAGAGAGAAAGCATGAGAAGAGGAAGGGGGAATCCTTATCTCCTTATAAAGGCAGCCAATATTAAATGCCTCCTCACCCGCCTTAAGATTCGCCTATTCCCAAGGGCTGTGTAAGCGACACGGCTGGGTTACCCATGTCCGCATTGATGAGAATCCCGCAATAAGGGGACACGATCTCTGCTTCGACGAGACGTGCCCATTGCAACCGCGTCTTGGAACGTGGGACAACGGTTCGAAATTATGACCAGACAGACATATTGTTACGTTACAAAGAGCTGTCAGCAAATTAGACTCGTGTAAAAATATATATATTCTCTCTACGATTGTGCATGGTGTGTGACAGGTCCGGATACAATCATCACATCCGAAGACTATCTTGGAGTTCGAATAAAGCGGAACCCGCCTTGCAATGCCGAAGACAATCAGCGCGCCGGACTCCTCGTCATTGAAGCCAGGTTCAGGGGCTACTGAGGGAGTCCTGGACTAAGGGGTCCTCGGGCATCCGGCCTCTTATCTATTGGGCCGGACTAATGGGCAGTGAAGACATGAAGGCCGAAGACTATACCCATGTCCAGATTGGACTCTACTTGGCGTGGAATGCAAGCTAGGCGACCGACTATGAAGATTCCCTCTTATGTAGCCGACCTCATGTAACCCTAGATCTCTCCGGTGTCTATATAAACCGAAGAGCACAGTTCGGATAAGACAGATTCATTACCATATACTCATAGGCTAGACTTTTAGGGTTTAGCCATTATGATCTCATGGTAGATCAACTCTTGTAACACTCATATTGATCAAGATCAATCAAGCAGGAAGTAGGGTATTACCTCCATAGAGAGGGCCCGAACCTGGGTAAACATTGTGTCCTCCGTCTCCTGTTACCATCGATCCTAGATGCATAGTTCGGGACCCCCTACCCGAGATCCGCCGGTTTTGACACCGACACCAACCACGAAGGGAATATCATATCGCATCTCCGGAACAGGCAAGAGTCGGAGTTATAAATATGGAAAGTTGTATCCGGGGCGTTACATGGGGAGTCCTCTGGATTGGAGTGGTTGGACACCGCGCGTTATGGAAATCGCCATGACTTCAATTATGGACAGTCCGGACTGGGTGAGTACCTTTATCTTGTCCATTAACTTCTTAACTTCTACACTGTCTTCCTCCTCGAGGCTCCGGGGGCGCTAGCTGTGGTGCTTCTTTAACGGGCTATTGGAAAATTCAGGTAGGCCATGTCGGATTGGGTCCGAAAGAACAACGTCTTCAATATAGAACCACTCCGAGGGCCACTCCTCGGATGCCTTCTTCGGGGTTCCAGAAAGATATCCTGTTTCGGCTATGCGCCATACTTCGACGCCGCCCACCTCGAATACGGATCCCTTATGGGAGCAAGGTATGAGCCAGAAAAGCTTCCTCCATAGCTCGAAATGGGCCTCGCAGCCTAGGAACAGATCGCAAAGTGCGATAAAACCCACGATGTGCAGAGTGGAGCCCGGTGTGAGATTGTGCAATTGAAGGACATAGTACTCCAGGAGACCTTGGAGGAAAGGATTGATCGGAAATCCAACGCCTCTTAGGAGAAAGGAAACGAAACATACTCGCTCCCCTTTTGAAGGGTTTTGGAAATTTTCTGCCAGGGCTTCGCCAGTAAAGGAGGTTAATCCCGCCCGAACGAGGACTAGATCCGTAGGTGGGAGATAGTCGTGCACCTGGAGCGTGGTCAGTTGGGCATGGGATAGAAAGCAACTCTCCTAATGGCCTTTTTGAGGGCCGTGGGGGCGGGAGGAAATAGTAGGAGCTCTGGCCATGATTGTGTGGTTTCTCGAAGCAAGTTCGAAGGATTTTTCGCCTGGTGTCGAATGGCATCTGAGATTTGATCTCTTTAAATAGACACCTTCCGTACGCAGTCGAGGGGTTATTTATAAAAATGCTGGGACCCTTCGTGTTAATTTTCCACGTGGAAGCTGAGGCGACGGAAGCACAGAAGCCGAAGGGTACGACATTTAATGGGAACCAAGCTGTTTGACGAATTCAACTTACCAAAGACCGAAGATGTGAGGGCCGAATATAGCTTTTCGGTTCAGATACTTTGAAGTATTCGGTGGAGGAACCCGCCTTGCAATGTCGAAGACAATTTACACGTCGGACATGTCGTCATTGAAGACTGGTTCGGGGGCTACTGAGGGAGTCTAGGATTATGGGGTCCTCGGGCGTCCGGGCTGTGTGATGTTGGCCGGACAGATGGGCTATGAAGATACAAGATAGAAGGCCTTCCCCTGTGTCCGGATGGAGCTCTCCTTTGCGTGGAAGGCAATCTTGGCGTGCGGATATGAAGATTCCTTTCTCTATAAACTGACTCTATACAACCCTAGCCCCCTCCGGTGTCTATATAAACCAGAGGGTTTAGTCCGTAGAGGCAATCATAATCATACAGGCTAGAGGATTAGGGTTTAGCCATTACGATCTCGTGGTAGATCAACTATTGTAACCCCTATACTCATCAAAGTCAATCAAGAAGGAAGTAGGGTATTACCTCCATCAAGAGGGCCCGAACCTGGGTAAACACCATGTCCCCTGCCTCCTATTACCTTCGATCCTTAGACGCACAGTTCGGGACCCCCTACTCAAGATCTGCCGGGTTTGACACCGAAAATGGGCGCGCGTGGGTGTGATACGTCTCCATCGTATCTACTTTTCCAAACACTTTTAACTTCGTTTTGTACTCTAACTTGCATGATTTGAATGGAACTAACCCGGATTGACGCTGTTTTCAGCAGAATTGCCATGGTGTTATTTTTATGTAGAAACAAAAGTTCTCGGAATGACGTGAAACTTCACGGAGAATATTTTTGGAATATATAAAAAATACTGGCGAAAGAATCAATGTCAGGGGGCCCACACCCTGTCTCGTGGGCCCCCCTGAGGCTCCACCGACCTCAACTCCAACTCTATATATTCACGTTACTGGAGAAAAAACAGAGAGAAGGATTCATCAAGTTTTACGATACGGAGCCGTCGCCAAGCCCTAATCTCTCTCGGGAGGGCTGATCTGGAGTCCGTTTGGGGCTCCGGAGAGGGGAATCCATCGCCATCGTCATCATCAACCTTCCTCCATCACCAATTTCATGATGCTCAACGCTGTGCGTGAGTAATTCCATCGTAGGCTTGCTGGACGGTGATGGGTTGGATGAGATTTATCATGTAATCGAGTTAGTTTTGTTAGGGTTTGATCCCTAGTATCCACTGTGTTCTGAGATTGATGTTACTATGACTTTGCTATGCTTAATGCTTGTCACTAGGGCCCAAGTGTCATGATTTCAGATCTAAACCTATTATGTTTTCATGAATATATGTGAGTTCTTGATCCTATCTTGCAAGTCAATAGTCACCTACTATGTGTTATGATCCGGTAACCCCGATGTGACAATAATCGGGGCCACTCCCGGTGATGACTATAGTTTGAGGAGTTAATGTATTCACTAAGTGCTAATGCTTTGTTCCGGTACTCTATTAAAAGAAGGCCTTAATATCCCTTAGTTTCCAAAAGGACCCCGCTGCCATGGGAGGGTAGGACAAAAAATGTCATGCAAGTTCTTTTCCATAAGCATGTATGACTATATCCGGAATACATGCCTACATTACGTTGATGAACTAGAGCTAGTTCTGTGTAACCCTATGTTATAACTGTTGCATAAGGAATCGTATCCAACATAATTATCCATCACTGATCCAATGCCTACGAGCTTTTCACATATTGTTCTTTCCTTAGTTACTTTTCCGTTGCCACTATTACAATCACTACAAAGCCAATACTGTTACTTTTGCCACCGTTACCGTTACTTCCATATTACTTTGCTACTAAATACCTTGCTGCAGATATTAAGTCTTTCAGGTGTGGTTGAATTGACAACTCAACTGTTAATACTTGAGAATATTCTTTGGCTCCCCTTGTGTTGAATCAATAAATTTGGGTTGAATACTCTACCCATGAAAACTATTGCGATCCCCTATACTTGTGGATTATCAAGACTATTTTCGGGTGCCGTTGCCGGGGAGCATAGCTCTATTCTTTGAGTCACTTGGGATTTATATCTGTTGATCACTATGAGGAACTTGAAAGATGAAAGAACCAAGACTTTTCCCTCAACTACGAGGGGAGGTAAGGAACTGCCATCTAGCTCTGCACTTGATTCACCTTCTGTTATGAGTAAATTTGCGACACCTACTCCTGCTATTGATTCTGATATGTCGCATGTTATTGATGATGCCAGCTCTGCTTTGCATGATGCTTATGATGAAACTACTTCTATGCTTGATAATACTATGCCACTAGGTGAATTTCTTGATGAACAACTTGCTATGGTTAGAGAGAATGAAATTATTGAAACTGATAATATTGATGAAAGTGATGATGAAGATTCTCCCCATAGATATGAATTTCCTGTTGTGCCTGAGGATTATGTTATGGATAAAGAAACTGCTAGAGACCTTTTAGCTTGCAATCATAGATATGATCTTAAGAAACTGTTAGCTAAGCTGAAAGAAAAGTCTTTGAATGCTAGAATGAAATATGACCCTGCTTTTGCTACTTCACCTATCTGTATTTCCGATAAGGATTATGATTTCTTTGTCGATCCTGAGTTAATTACTTTGGCTGAATCTGATCCTTTTTATGGCTATGAATCTGAAACTTTTGTGGCGCATCTTACTAAATTAAATGATATAGCCACCCTATTAACTAATGATGAGAAAACTCGCTATTACTTTATCCTTAAGTTATTTCCGTTCTCATTAAAGGGTGATGCTAAAATATGGTTTAATTCTCTTGATCCTGGTTGTGTGCGTAGTCCCCAGGATATGATTTATTACTTCTCTGCTAAATATTTCCCCGCTCATAAGAAACTAGCTGCTTTAAGGGAAATATGTAATTTTGTGCAAATTGAAGAAGAGAGTCTCCCACAAGCTTGGGGGCGGCTTCTCTGATTACTTAATGCTTTGCCTGATCATCCTCTTAAGAAAAATGAAATACTTGATATCTTTTATAATGGACTAACCGATGCTTCCAAAGACCACCTGGATAGTTGTGCTGGTTGTGTTTTCAGGGAAAGAACTGTTGAACAAGCTGAATTGCTATTGAATAATATGTTGAGTAATGAAAATGATTGGACACTTCCTGAACCAATTCCTAAGACAACTCCGAAGAAAAGGGGTATTCTATTTCTCAGTCCTGAAAATATGCAAGAGGCAAAGAAATCTATGAAAGAAAAAGGTATTAAAGCTGAAGATGTTAAGAATTTACCACCTATTGAAGAAATACATGGTCTTGATAACCCGACACGGGTAGTAAAGGTAAATTCTCTCTATAGATTTGATGAAGGTGATATTCCTCGTAATAAGTCTGGTAGCCAATGCTTGGATGAGTTTGATAATTTTATTGTTAAACATGAAAACTTCAATGCCTATGTTGGTAGACAATTGAAACGTAATGCTTATATGATTGAACACTTGAGTGATTATATGTCTAGAGTTAAAGGTTTACTTAAACTTATTAGTAAACATGCTTCTATGGTTACCACTCAAGTAGAACAAGTACTTAAAGCTCAGAATGATTTGCTCAATGAATTAAATAATAAGA
Organism: Triticum urartu; assembly: GCF_003073215.2. NCBI lineage: Eukaryota > Viridiplantae > Streptophyta > Magnoliopsida > Poales > Poaceae > Triticum > Triticum urartu. The sequence continues at coordinate 396,724,046 of NC_053026.1, read as the reverse complement.
AAAATGATAATGCTGTTAGAGTTGTGACTAGAGGGTGTAAAATGACTCAGGAAGCTTTGTATCCCGAGGGCCACCCTAAGAGAATTGAGCAAGATTCTCAAAGAACTAATGTTGATGCACCTAGTTCTTCTAATAAGAAGAAAAAGAAAAATGATAGGACTTTGCATGCTTCTAGTGAACCTGTTATTAACACACCTGAGAATCGCAATGATATTTCTATTTCTAATGCTGAAACACAATCTGGCAATGAACATGAACCTAGTGATAATATTAATGATGATGTTCATGTTGATGCTCAACCTAGCAATAACAGTGATGTAGAGATTGAACCTGCTATTGATCTTGATAACCCACAATCAAAGAATCAACATTATGATAAGAGAGACTTTGTTGCTAGGAAGCACGGTAAAGAAAGAGAACCATGGGTTCAGAAACCCATGCCTTTTCCTCCTAAACCATCCAAGAAAAAGGATGATGAGGATTTTGAGCGCTTTGCAGAAATGATTAGACCTATCTTTTTGCGTATGCGTTTGACTGATATGGTTAAAATGAATCCTTATGCTAAGTACATGAAAGATATTGTCACAAATAAAAGAAAGATACCGGAAGATGAAATTTCCACCATGCTTGCTAATTATACTTTTAAGGGTGGAATACCAAAGAAACTAGGAGATCCCGGAGTTAAAATTGCTTTATGTGATCTTGGAGCCGGTGTTAGTGTTATGCCTCTCTCTCTTTATATTGTAGACTTGATTTGAATAAGTTGACACCTACTGAAATATCTTAGCAAATGGCTGATAAATCAACTGCTATACCTGTCGGTATTTGTGAGGATGTGCTTGTTGTGGTTGCAAACGTTACTATTTTAATGGACTTTGTTATTCTTGATATTCCCGAGGATGATAGTATGTCGATTATTTTTGGTAGACCCTTTTTGAATACTGCAGGGGGCTGTAATTGATTGCAACAAAGGAAATGGAACTTTTCATGTTAATGGTAATGAGCATACGGTACCCTTTCCAAGGAAACAACCTCAAGTCCACTGTATAAATTCTATTGGAAAAATTCCAACGATTACAATTGTAGGTTTTGAATTTCCTTTACCTACTGTCAAGAAGAAATACAATATTCTTATTGTTGGGGATGTGCATATCCCCGTTGAGGCAACCTAGTGTTATTCAAAAATTCTCCAGTTTCATGCTACTCGAAAAGAGTTTGTTAACAAGACTTGATCAACCTTGTTAGTGGATTCCTTTTGATGAGCATGAGATGGATGAAGTTAGAAAGCACAACTCTCTGTACCCCCCTTTTTACTTTCTGTTATTTAGATTAAATAAAGCAAAATAGTATTTTTTGTCTGTTTTCTGAATTATCCTTGCAATAAAAAATACCCCGAAAATAAAAGTTCTCCAAATGCCCTGAAAATTTTATATGATTTTGTCTAGAATATTTAAGAATTATTGGCACTAAGAACACACCAAGGGGCCTCACCACCTGACCACGAGGGTCCAGGGCGTCCCCCTTGAGGCACTCCCCCTACGTCGTGGACCCCACATGGGCCCCCTCCACTTATTCTTGCACCCAGAAACTCCGTCTTCCTCCAGAAAAAATCATCCACCAGCTCAAACCCGAGTTCTAGCTCATCTTGCTGCCATTTTCGATCTCCTTGCTCAAAGCTCCATTCACAAAACTGCTTTGGGGGATTGTTCTTCGGTATGTGACTCCTCCAATGGTCCAATTAGTTTTTGTTCAAGTGCTTTATTTATTGCAAATTTTTGCTGCTTAGGTGACCCTGTTCTTGAGCTTGCATTTCAAATTTATGTGGTCAAAAGTAGTTTTAATGCACGATATGGCCTCGAGGCACTTGTAGGAGTAGTTGCTATCAATCTTGTTGAGTTCCATTCACTTTTATTTTGAGTCACTAAAAATTTCAGAATTTTTTTAGAAAAACAAAATGATGAAGAGATTATTGAGGGGCTCTTCGAGCCGAAGCTCCAAGGATAAGCAAAGTGAAGAGAATAAGAAGCCCAAATATAATCTCCCTCGCACTGCGGAAGTTCGGCCATGCGAATGGCCTTGTGATGAGTTCTTGAGAGCAGCCGGTATATATGAGGACTTTTATTATTTGGCTGAGAATGCAGGCCTCGTCAACTTCCTCCGCGACCAGCGCGAACGGTATCTCCTCACTAATATTTTCGTGCAAATTTTTTACTTTCATGCTAAGAAATCACCACCTTCGGTGGAATTTCACTTATATGATGAGGTTAAGGAGATGTCACTATATGAGTTTTGTCAGTCTGTAAGATACCCTTTGCGGGCAGCATAGAGAAACCACATCATAATTATGTGGAGGGATTTATTGATATGATTGCTGTAGGGGAAACGAGGAAAGTTTCCGATGCAAGGATTACTAGCATACATTTTCCTGTTCTACGTTACTTTGCAATATTTGCTAGTAGATGCTTAATTGGTCGTGGGAACAGTGGAAATCTCAGTGCTCTTGATATTGTTATTTTGCGCCATGCTTTGTTTCGTGATACCACTTTCAGTTTAGGCGCTATTGTTGCTAAACGATTAAATCTGAACCGCACAAAGGGTCCCATCTTTGGAGGCATCTTTGCTTCGCGCCTTGCTGCACACTTTAACATACCTATTAGGCATTATGAGAAAGAGGAAAAGTTGATGCCCCCTATTTTTCTAGATTATAAGAGTATGGTAGCACATGATTTAATTGTTAAGGATAAGAAGAAGATGCTTAAATATAGATTGATATTTGATAAAAACTACTATGAGATTATTACCTTGTCTGCTCCCTCTTTGTTTAACATATTTTCAGGCACGTACCTCGTGTTGCCGGAGGCCGTTCATGCATACTGCAGCCTGACATCAGCTCCAGAGCCTGAGCCGGAGCCACCACTTGATCCTTACCATCAGTTTGTTTATCAGCGGGATCCGGAGGAGATTGCCAACCAGTGGCACCCAAAGGACACTCCTCCGTACACCGGAGAGGGCAGCTTTGAGCCGTGGCCATAGACCAACTTAGGCCAAAAGCCTAAGCTTGGGGGAGTACATATTTCTCACCGACATTACATTCATGTGCACACACTCATGACAATTTTCGGTGCTCATACTTTTTCATTGTATCTTCCATGCTAGTTTATTTTCTTTTTAAGCTTTCTTCTTGTGTGTTTGAAAAACCTGAATAAAAACCAAAAAAATTAGTTGCAGCTTTTAGCTAGTTTACTTTCCATGCTTGTGGTAGTAGTAATTAAAACGAAAACCCAAAAAGATTTCTCGTTCTTCTTTTGCTTGTTGGGAGCTTTCCCGTGTAAATAGTTTTGTTTCTTTTCTTTTCTTTGGGGGTCGAGAGGAGAAGACCATGATGAAAATGTTGAGTGGCTCTCATATGCATTATTGCTGATCTAACAAAGAGCCCATATTACCTTGTCTTCTCCGTTGTATTGAATGCTTGCAGATTCCAGCTTAGTCCAATGCACGTGCACTATTATTATTATTATTATTATTATTATTATTATTATTATCCACACCGTTCGGTCGTGCAAGTGAAAGGCAATAATGACGATATATGATGGACTAATTGAGATGAGAGAAGCTGGTATGAACTCGACCTATCTTGTTTTTGTAAATATGATTAGTTCATCATTCCTGATTCAGCCTATTATGAATGAAACATGTTTGCAATGACAATTAGAGATTATAGTTGCTCATGGCATGTTTAATTAGCTAGGAGTTTATAATGGTTTACCTTGCATGCCAACATGCTATTAAAATGGTTGTGATGTGGTATGATAGGGTGGTATCCTCCTTTGAACGACTCGAGTGGCTTGACTTGGCACATGTTCACGCATGTAGTTGAAACAAAATCAACATAGCCTCCACGATATTTATGTTCATGGTGAATTATATCCTACTCATGCTTGCACTCAGTGTTGATTAATTTTAATGCATGTTCATGACTGTTGTCGCTCTCTAGCTGGTCACTTCCCAATCTCTTTCTAGCCATCACTTGTACTAAGCGGGAATACTGCTTGTTCATCCACTTCCATAAACCCCAAAGTTATTCCATATGAGTTCACCATACTGTCCTATATGCGATATCTACCTGTCATTCCAAGTAAATTTGTATGTGCCAAACTCTAAACCTTCAAATGAAATTCTATTTTGTATGCTCGAATAGCTCATGTATCAACTAGGGCTGTATATATCTTCCATGCTAGGTGGGTTATTCTCACGAGGAGTGGACTCCTCTCCTCATTCACGAGAAAATGGCTGGTAACCGGGATGCCCAGTCCCATGCTTAAACTAAAATAATTGCAAACGAAACTCCCCCAGGATTGTTGTTAGTTGGAGGCACCCGTTGTTTCGGACAAGCCATGGATTGATGTTTGTTGGTGGTAGGGGGAGTATAAACTTTACCATTCTGCTTGGGAACCGCCTATAATGTGTGTAGCATGGAAGATATCGAGATCTCTCGGTTGTTATGTTGATAATGAAAGTATACCACTCAAAATATTATTCATCTCTATTTCAAAATCGAGCTCTAGCACCTCTACAAATCTCTGCTTCCCTCTACGAAGGGCCTATCTATTTACTTTTATGTTGACTCATCACCCTCTTATTGAAAAGCACCAGTTGGAGAGCATCGTTGTCATTTGCATGCATTACTATTAGTTTACATTGAGTATGACTGTGACAGGATCTCTTTTACCATGAATTACATGTTTAGTCAGTCCTTGATCTTCAGAGGTGCTCTACATTTATGTTTTGCGGTCTCAGAGAGGGCTAGCGAGATACCATCTTGTTATATCATATTATGATTGTTTTGAGAAAGTTTTGTCACCCGAGATTTATTATTATTGCTTGCTAGTTGATTATGCCATTAATATGAGTAAACATGAGACCTAAATTTTATTGTGAATATGGTTAGTTCATAATCTTTCCTGCAAACTTGAATGCTGGCTTTACATATTTGCAACAACAAGATTATATAGAGTTTGTAAAAGTTTTTCTTTATCACTTTCAGTTTGTCAACTGAATTGCTTGAGGACAAGCAAAGGTTTAAGCTTGGGGGAGTTGATACGTCTCCATCGTATCTACTTTTCCAAACACTTTTGACCTTGTTTTGGACTCTAACTTGCATGATTTGAATGGAACTAACCCGGACTGACGCTGTTTTCAGCAGAATTGCCAGTGTTATTTTTGTGTAGAAACAAAAGTTCTCGGAATGACCTGAAACTTCACGGAGAATATTTTTGGAATATATGAAAAATACCGGCGAAAGAATCAACGTCAGGGGGCCCACACCCTGTCCACGACCTCGTGGGCCCCCTGAGGCTCCACCGACCTCAACTCCAACTCTATATATTCACGTTCGGGGAGAAAAAAATCAGAGAGAAGGATTCATCTCGTTTTACAATATGGAGCCGCCGCCAATCCCTAATCTCTCTCGGAGGGCTGATCTGGAGTGCGTTCGGGGCTCCGGAGAGGGGAATCCGTTGCCATCATCATCAACAACCTTCCTCCATCACAAATTTCATGATGCTCACCGCCGTGTGTGAGTAATTCCATCGTAGGCTTGCTGGACAGTGATGGGTTGGATGAGATTTATCATGTAATCGAGTTAGTTTGTTAGGGTTCGATCCCTAGTATCCACTATGTTCTAAGATTGATGTTACTATGACTTTGCTATGCTCAACGCTTGTCACTAGGGCCCGAGTGTCATGATTTCAGATCTGAACCTATTATGTTTTCATGAATATATGTGAGTTCTTGATCCTATCTTGCAAGTCAATAGTCACCTACTATGTGTTATGATCCGGTAACCCCGAAGTGACAATAATCGGGACCACTCCCGGTGATGACTATAGTTTGAGGAGTTCATGTATTCACTAAGTGCTAATGCTTTGTTCCGGTACTCTATTAAAAGGAGGCCTTAATATCCCTTAGTTTCCAATAGGACCCCGCTGCCACGGGAGGGTAGGACAAAAGATGTCATGCAAGTTCTTTTCCATAAGCATGTATGACTATATTCGGAATACATGCCTAAATTACATTAATGAACTGGAGCTAGTTTGATGTCACCCTATGTTATAATTTTTGCATGAGGAATCGCATCCGACATAATTATCCATCACTGATCCAATGCCTATGAGCTTTTCACATATTGTTCTTTGCTTAGTTACTTTTCCGTTCCACTGTTCCAATCACAACAAAACCGGTACTGTTACTTTTGCCACCGTTATCATTATTTCCATATTACTTTGCTACTAAATACTTTGCTGTAGATATTAAGTCTTTTAGGTGCGGTTGAATTGACAACTCAACTGTTAATACTTGAGAATATTCTTTGGCTCTTCTTGTGTCGAATCAATAAATTTGGGTTAAATACTCTACCCTCGAAAACTATTGCGATCCCCTATACTTGTGGGTTATCAGGGTGCGCGGGCGGCAGGAGGAGGAGCAGCATGGAAGGCGCGGCATGCGGGCAAGGCGCGCGACGGCAGCAGGGCAGGAGGGGCCGGACAAGGGGGCCACGGCATGGGCGGGAGATGCGGGCGGCTTTGACGGGGCGCGGCCTCGTGCGTAGAGGCACAACCGGAGCGGGCCATGGCACGGAGTGGGCGCGTGATACATCTCCAACGTATCTATAATTTTTGATTGTTCCATGCTATTATATTATCTGTTTTGGATGTTTTATATGCATCAATATGCTATTTTATATGATTTTTGGGACTAACCTATTAACCTAGAGCTAGTGCCAGTTTCTGTTTTTTTCTTGTTTTAGAGTTTTGCAGAAAAGGAATACCAACAGAGTCCAAACGGAATAAAACTTTCGCCATGATTTTTATTGGACCAGAAGACACCGAGGAGACTTGGAGTGCGAGTTAGAGGAGCCTCGAGATGGCCACAAGGGGTGAGGGCGTGCCCAGGGGGGTGGGGCGCGCCCCCGACCTTGTGGGCCCCTCGTAGCTCCCCTGACCTAATTCTTTCGCCTATATATACTCTTATACCCCCGAAACATCCAGGGGATCCACGAAAACACTTTTCCACTGCCATAACCTTTTGTACCCATGAGATCCCTTCTTGGGGCCTTTTTCGGCATCCTGCCGGAGGGGGAATCGATCATGGAGGGCATTTACATCAACACCATTGCCTCCCCGATGAAGCGTGAGTAGTTTAATTCAGACCTTCGGGTCTGTAATTAGTAGCTAGATGGATTCTTCTCTCTCTTTGATTCTCAATACAAAGTTCTCCTCGATGTTCTTGGAGATCTATTCGATGTAATACTCCTTTGCGGTGTGTTTGCCGAGATCCGATGAATTGTGGATTTATGAGCAACTTATCTATGAATATTATTTGAATCTCCTCTGAATTCTTATATGCATGATTTGATATCCTTGCAAGTCTCTTCGAACTATTGATTTGGTTTGGTCAACTAGATTGGTTTTTCTTGCAATAGGAGAAGTGCTTAGCTTTGGGTTCAATCTTGTCGTGCTCGATCCTAGTGACAGAAGGGGAACCGACATGTATTGTATTGTTGCCATCGAGGATAACAAGATGGGGTTTTCATCATATTGCTTGAGTTAATCCCGCTACATCATGTCATCTTGCCTAATGCGTTACTCTATTCTTATGAACTTAATACTCTAGATGTAGGCATGAGTCGGTCGATGTGTGGAGTAATAGTAGTAGATGCATAATCGTTTTGGTCTACTTGACACGGATGTGATGCCTATATTCATGATCATTGCCTTAGATATCGCCATAAATTTGCGCTTTTCTATCAATTGCTCGGCAGTAATTAGTTCACTCACCATAATAATTTCTATCTTGAGAGAAGCCTCTTGTGAAACCCATGGCCCCGGTCTATTTTACATCATATTAGTTTCCCATCAACTTGCCAATTTCTGTCGCCGTTCCCTTACTTTGCAATCTTTTACTTTCCATTCCATAAACCAAAAATACCAAAAATATTACTTTACCGTTTATCCATCTCTATCAGATCTCACTTTACGAATAACCGTGAAGGGGTTGACAACCCCTTTTTCGCGTTGGTTGCAAGTTGGTGTTTGTTTGTGCATGTATTCGGTGTCTTGTTGCATAGTCTCCTACTGGATTGATACCTTGGTTCTCAAAATTGAGGGACATACTTACGCTCCTTTGCTACGTCACCCTTTCCTCTTCAAGGGGAAAACCAATGTGTCGGTGTCAAAACCGGCGGATCTCGGGTAGGGGGTCCCGAACTGTGCGTCTAAGGCGGATGGTAACAAGAGGCAGGGGACACGATGTTTTACCCAGGTTCGGGCCCTCTTGATGGAGGTAAAACCCTACGTCCTGCTTGATTTATTCTTGATGATATGGGTATTACAAGTGTTGATCTACCACGAGATCGGAGAGGCTAAACCCTAGAAACTAGCCTATGGTAAGATTGTATGTTGTCCTACGGACTAAAACCCTCCGGTTTATATAGACACCAGAGGGGGCTAGGGTTACACAAGGTCGGTTACAAAGGAGGAGATATACATATCCGTATTGCCTAGCTTGCCTTCCACGCCAAGTAGAGTCCCATCCGGACACGAGACGAAGTCTTCAATCTTGTATCTTCATAGTCCAACAGTCCGGCCAAAGGATATAGTCCGGCTGTCCGGAGACCCCGTAATCCAGGACTCCCTCAGTAGCCCCTGAACCAGGCTTCAATGACGATGAGTCCGGCGCGCAGTGTTGTCTTCGGCATTGCAAGGCGGGTTCCTCCTCCGGATACACCACAGAAGAGTTCGAATAAAAGGATAGTGTCCGACCCTGCAAAACAAGTTCCACATACCACCGTAGAGAGAATAATATTTCCACAAATCTAATCTGCTGACACGTTTTGGCAACATGACATCATGCCATGGCGCGGTGATCATTCGAACCATTTTTCCAGCCCCGCACATAACGCGAGGCAGTTTCTTGACACGTCTTGTCAAAGCAGTGATCGTGTCCCCCTTATTACGATATTCTCATCAATACGGGCGTGGGTAACCCAAGCGCTCCATAAATTACGGCGCTTGGAGGATAACCGAGTTTTACCAGGCTAGTGGGGGCACATAGTTTCGTCTACCCTTATAAAGGTGTAAGGTTTTACCTTTTTATACCCATTCCTTCTTCCTCCTTGCTCATCGATTCTCGCGCACTCGAGCTCCAACGCCCAAGTCCACATCCTTCTCCTCAACCTTCTCCAAACATGTCCGGAGCGGGAGGTAAGTGGATGGCTTTCTCCGTCACGGAGGGACACATCAAAAAGCTGCGCGGGGCCGGATACTTAGCTGCGAATATCGCGCATCGGCTGCCCGCTACGGGGTAGATCGTCCCTACCCCGGAACCTCACGAGAGGGTAGTTTTCCTCCACCACTTCCTCCGCGGACTGGGGTTTCCCCTCCATCCATTTGTCCGCGGTCTCATGTTCTACTATGGGCTGGACTTTCATGATCTGGCCTGAACTTCATCCTTAACATTTCGGCGTTCATCGTCGTGTGTGAGGCTTTCCTCCTCATCCGGCCCCACTTCGGCCTGTGGCTGAAGACCTTCAATATCAAGCCGTAGGTGGTGGGAGGCCAACAAGCGGAATGCGGTGGAGCCATGGTGGGCAAGATGCCCAATGTTATGTGGCTCGAAGGCTCCTTCGTGGAGACCATAAAGGGATGGCAATCGACGTGGTTCTACATCACCGAGCCGCGTGACACCAACTTGGTGGTGGCCCCCGAGTTTTGATCCAGAATCCCCACGCGATTCACCTCTTGGAAAGAGAAGGGCCTGTCCTGGGGTTCATCGGTGGAGCTGGACGGACTCCAGAAATGTATCCGGAATATGGTAAGCAAGAAGCTCAAGCTTGTCAACATAGTCCAGGTCATGCTATTCCGCCAGATCCTCCCATGTCAACAACAGGATTTTAACTTGTGGGAGTTCGACCCGGCCCGGCACCAGACTCTAAGCAAGCTCTTCGACACGACGCACAAGGATGTCTGGAGGGTGCTGTTCAAGGGCGCCGAGGTCTCTCCTTCTCTTACCGAGGACCGTGGGCTAAGCGCGAAGCGCCTAGCGCATTCGGTGAGTTCTATACATCTAGTAGGATATTTATTTCCCCTAGGTTAACCATGTGCGGGGTCTGAGCTCCATGCCTTTGACAGGACTGGGTGGAGACGTCGGGGTAGATTAACTGTCCGGCCACTTTGCCCGAAGACACTGCGGACGCTCTCCTGATGGAGATGCTGACTCCGGCTCCTTACAAGGTGCCGGAGAAGACCAAGAAGGCCAAGGGAACCCGAAAGAGTTCCCGGCGCCAGGTGGTATTGGACTCATCGTCCGATAACTCCGCGACGCACTCCTCCCCCAAAGATGAGGAGGAAGATGAAGATGCTCCCCCTTCAGTCGGGGGAGACAAGAAAAGGAAGGCTGCCCGACCGGGGGGGGGGGTGAAGGGTCCAAGAAGGGGAGGACCCTCCTTCCGGACTACTCCACCACCGCCGCCGAAGGCGAAGACGAGTGGCTGCTCAGGGCCAAGCCCCTGGCGAAGTCGTAAGTATTTGGATACCAGAGTAACTCATAGCATACCCTTGTCGCACTGCTTCTCCTAACGCTGAATATGATTACACAGACCGCCCCAAGCCTGTATCGACGTATCTTTGTCGGGCGGCTCCTTGGACTCGTCGGACATGGATATCGATCCACTTCCGACCGCCACCTCCCCTTGCCCTACGGACAATGCCGAGGTATTGTCTCAAGAGGCACCGGGTCGAGGGGAGACAATCCCGGAGGCGCCTGAAGGCGACCTTCCAGACTCTAGGAGCAGAGGGAGTAAGGCTCCCGAGGGCTCCGAGTTCGGCCCTCAGCCGAACACCGCGCTGGAACCTCCAGTGGTTCCGGACTCGGGCAGGCGGCCTCCTTCCAAAAGGGGCAAGACGCCCGTGCCGGTGACCTCTGCCCATCCAGAGGCACCGGACAATTTTCTGGGAGCGCTTCGCAACGCTTCCATCGACGAGGAGCACCGCACTATTATGAGTGCGGTGATCCAGAAGGTTCAGTCCGCCAAGAGCGGACTGACTGAAGCCAGTGCCAGCCTTCTAACAGGCTTTGAGGTAAGTATTTGAAATATATGAAAAATATTACCGCATAGACAGTAGCCCCTGATGCTCTGTTTGGTGTTCAAAAAGAAAAGCCAAATAGAGGATCAACTAATATATGCAGGAGTCTAATATAAGTATGTCTATATGCGTATGTAGGCTTCACTGCTGGCCTCTGCCGCACTAACTGCGGAGGTCGGCATACTGAAGCCGGACCTCGAAGGTTCCAAGAAAGAGCTCGGCCTTGCCAAGAGGCAGCTCGAGGAGAACAAAGGTAAGTAATACCTAGTCTGTAGATATGTATATATATATATAAGTGATGCGATTGCAAAATGACAGGATCATCTTTAATCTGCCAGGGGCCACGATCGAAGTGGCAACCCTGAAGCAAGCTCTATCCGAGGCCGAAAACAAAGCGGCCCAAGAGCGCACCAAGCGGGAAAAACAAGAGGCACGTGTGGACGAGGTGCAGCAATAGCTCCACGCTCTCGTGACGAAGCACGAGGCGTTGAAGCTTGACTTGAAGACGCGAGAGTCCGAGCTTGCCACGGCCCTTGAGAGTGCAAAGAGTGCCAAGGCTGAAGCCAAAAAGGCTCTCCAGGAGATTGATGCGATGAAGAAGATAGCAGCGGGTAAGGCATTCTATATGCAAAGCAAGCATGTGAAAGTAAATTACTTGTTACTTACCCCAATCCGGAGCTCTCCAGGAGCATTTGCAGATTTGCCCCGCAGCGTGTCGGATGCCGCACAGTTTTACCAGGCCGAGGAGGGAACCTCAACGGAGAAGTTGTTCTGGTCTCAGTATACCGAGACCGAACACCCGATGCCTCTGAGCGACCAACTGAAGCAACTGGTCGAGCTGCACAAGGCGGCCGAATAGGCCATGAAGGGCTTTATAGTCCGGATGTGGCTAGGTGAAGCCCTTCCCAACAGCTACTTTGGCCTGGTGAGGCGGCTTGTGGATGCCTGCCCACGGCTGGAAGTCATCAAGCGGTCCGTCTGCATCGAAGGTGCACGCCGGGCTTTCGCCCGTGCGAAGGTGCACTGGGCCAAGGTGGACGCCGTGAAGCTGGTGAAGGAAGGGCCGCCGCAGGGCAAGGAGCATCACCACCCCGAGATGTACTATGAGGGTGTCCTGAAGGGTGCCCGTCTTGTAGCGGACGAGTGTGCAAAAGATGTAATATTTGAGTAAACTTGCTCGTGTAATCCTGTATTATGAAAACTTGTTCATATGCGCTATGCAACGCTTGTTTGAATTTAAAATATTGCCTTGTGTTCGGCTGTTTATCAAATCTGAGAGATGGCTAGTCGTCGGCTTCTGCCCCCACGCCACGGGTGCTGGGGTGTTCGGGATAAACCTTAGCACTCTTGTTCCCATTGTTCGGTCCTTCGAGGGAGGTGCTCAGCACAACGAACAAGGCAATCGGACTATAATGGGTTATCACTCTCACTTAACCATAGAATTCTATAATTTTAAATTTGGTGAAGCCCCTAGTGTTCGGAAGGCCGAATTCGGGGCGCGATACACACCTTAAGCCGGACAGGGCCGACTCCTCGCTCTAAGCGGCATAAGTCTTTAAGGACTTGAAACCTCTCGAACGGCGACCAGTCTCTCACCTTATCATGACAGTCAGTTTTAGCTTTCTCTACTGAGGTGCTTAGCCCAGCAGAACCGGGGCACAATTGCAGTAGTTCTCCCAGTGCTACCTTAGCCGACATAGCGGAACATAAGGTACCAAAACATGGAAGTCGGGCAAACCCAACTATTGACCCAAGACACGATTCGGAGCTGATGCATATAATGTTATAAGTTCGGGGTGCCGCACTGTCGAAAGTGTTCGGACTTCTCACGCCGCATTATGGGGTATGCGTAAGCCCCTGGCGTATTGGCCGTACCAGAGTGTACGGGTGCTAGATGTCATGAATGAACATATATATGTAAAGGAAGAATGCAATAATAGTCTTAATGCTATGCATTGTTTTATTCAAAAAGGTGCGTTAGAGCAGAATGATACAAGTAGTGCGATAAGCAAAAAGTAGGACTATTTGACATGTCCTTCAAAGGGAGAGCTGAGGAATAGTATTAAAGCAAGTATTTCACTCGTTATCGTAATCCACCTGGGAGTTCCGTCGTGTGACGTAGCTCTCTGCTCCTTGGTTGCTGCATCATGTGTTCGGCAATCATGCTGCCGGATAGGGTTTCCAGAGATTAAAGTCCTAAAAGAGAAAAATAACAAAGCGGGAAGCCCCTAGTGCGGCTTAAGCCGCGTCTTGGGGCGTGCCGTAGTTGTACACCCTCCCCACCTGTGCCCATGGTATTTTTAATGCGTAATTATGTATGCGTGGCACCGATTTCGCCGTTTGGCTGGGACCGGGATGGGGGCCGTATTGCTATGCGAGCTTGGAACGTGCCAGACGGTCCAGTTGCCAATTACTCCGGGCGCGCTTGAAGGTGTTCGGGTCCTTAATCGCCGAACTAGTGGGTTGCCTTGAGAGGCTGCTTCGCGCTTCTGCTGTGAGGGCCGCGGTGTGTTCCTCCGTGTGAAGAGAGCGCTCTGTGTTTCCATTGACTGTTATGACCCCCCGAGGTCCTGGCATCTTGAGCTTGAGATATGCATAATGCGGTACCGCACTGAATCTCGCAAATGCGGTTCGCCCGAGCAGTGCATGGTAGCCACTGCGGAACGGGACTATGTCGAAGATTAACTCTTCGCTTCGGAAGTTATCCGGGGATCCGAAGACCACTTCTAGTGTGACTGAGCCTGTGCAATGCGCCTCTACACCTAGTATGACACCTTTAAAGGTCATTTTTGTGGGTTTGATCCTTGAGGGGTCTATACCCATTTTTCACACTGTGTCCTGATAAAGCAGGTTCAGGCTGCCGCCGCCATCCATTAGGACTCGAGTGAGGTGAAATCCGTCAATGATTGGGTCTAGGACCAGTGCGGCGAATCCGCCATGACGGATACTAGTGGGGTGGTCTCTGCGATCGAAGGTGATCGGACAGGAGGACCATGGGTTGAACTTTGGGGCGACTGGCTCCAACGCATATACGTCCCTGAGCGCATGCTTCCGCTCCCTCTTGTGGATGTGGGTTGCGTATATCATGTTCACCGTCCGCACTTGTGGGGGGGACCTCTTCTGTCCTCCGGTGTTCGGCTGCCGGGGCTCCTCCTCGTCATCTCTATGTGACCCCTTATCTTTGTTTTTGGCATTTAACTTGTCGGCCTGCTTGAACACCCAACAATCCCTGTTGGTGTGGTTGGCTGGCTTGTCGGGGGTGCCGTGTATTTGGCACGAGCTATCGAGTATACGGTCCAAACTGGACGGGCCCGAAGTGCTTCTTTTGAATGGCTTTTTCCGCTGATCGGGTTTAGAGCCTTTGAATCTGGCATTGACTGCCGTATCCTCGGTATTTTCGCTGTTAATGCGGCGCTTATGTTTGTTGCAACATGACCTGCCATTGCCATCCTTGGTATCTGAAGTACCATGGTTTTTGATATGTTATTACTGCAAGCCAGCCAGCTGTCTTCTCCTGCACAAAAGCGGGTCATGAGTGTCGTGAGGGCTGCCATAGATTTCGGCTTTTCCTGACCAAGGTGCCGGGCGAGCCACTCGTCGCGGATGTTGTGCTTAAAAGCTGCCAGGGCCTCTTCATCCGGACAGTCGACGATTTGATTTTTCTTTGTTAGGAACCATGTCCAGAATTGCCTGGCTGATTCCTCTGGCTGCTGAATTATGTGGCTCAAGTCATCGGCATCTGGTGGTCGCACATAAGTGCCCTGAAAGTTGCCGAGGAATGCGGCTTCCAGATCTTCCCAACAACCAATGGACTATGATGGCAAGCTGTTGAGCCAGTGCTGAGCTGGTCCTTTGTGTTTGACTGGGAGGTCTTTGATGGCGTGTAGGTCATCACCGCGGGCCATGTGGATGTGCAGGAGGAAATCCTCGATCCATACCGCAGGATCTGTTGTGCCATCGTATGATTCTATATTTACGGGTTTGAAACCCTCTGGGATTTGATGATCCATTACTTCGTCTGTGAAGCATAAGGGGTGTGCGGCGCCTCTATACTGGGCTATATCGCGATGCATCTCAAATGAGTCTTGCCCGCTGTGTTTGGCCTAGCCGGACTTACTTTTACTGTATCCGGTGTGACGATTATCATCTCGCATAGTGGCATGCCCTCGTGATCCGTAGATCGATCTTGCATGTTTTTCTTTGTCCTCCAGTACGTCTCGCAGGTCTGGCGTATTTCCCCACGCCTTTTGATTTGAATGGCGTCGGGGTGCGGGCTGAGCTTTTGGCTGGAATGCCTCTCTGTCGCGAGCACGAGGTGGCCGGTCAGCCGCATCATGTGCTGGAGATGTGGGTTTGAATGCCTCCTCCTCCAGTCGGGGTAGCAACCTACGCTTTGGGTAACTCTTGGAGGGATGTTCGAGTTTGTATTCCTCGGCCGCAAGGACTTCGGTCCATCTGTCGGCTAGCAAATCTTGATCAGATTGAAGCTGTTGTTGCTTTTTCTTAAGGCTATTTGATGTGGCTATAAGCCGGCGCTTGAAGCGCTCTTGTTCGACAGGATCCTCAGGCACGACGAATTCATCATCGTCGAGGCTTGCCTCGTCTTCGGAGGGAGGCATGTAATTATCATCCTCCACCTCTCCATCTGCCGCTCTCTCTGGAGGGCTGGCTTCTCCATCCTCCTGCCCTAATTCTTGCTGGAGGGGATTGTTGCCGTCTTCGGCACTGTCCAGAGTGCTATTATCTCCTGTGCCGGTATCACCACTTTTGCCTTGGCGGGCCTTAGAGCGGTGCCGCTGATGCCGGTGCTTGGGTTGCTTCTTGGAGGGGTCATCCTCCATTGTCTCGTCGCCATTTCCTTCTTTGGGTGTGTCCACCATGTATATATCGTATGATGAGGTGGTTGTACAGTGCCCTGTGGGCAGTGGTTCCTCTTCGTCTCCCGCATCGTCGTCCATACCGTCGATGTCTTCGGAGTCAAAGTCGAGCATGTCGGTTAAGTCGTCGACAGTGGCTACTAAGTGGGTGGTGGGTGGGCGGAGAATTTCTTCGTCATCCACATCCCAATCCTGCCGGACATAGTTCGACCAGGATCCTCCTGACAAGGAGAGAGACCTTAATGAGTTCAGTATGTCACCGAAGGGCGAGTGCTGAAAAATATCCGCGGAGGTAAACTCCATGATCGGCGCCCAATCAGATTCGATAGGAACGGGCGCAGGTGGTTCGGAGTCCGTGGCCGGAGAAGGATTCGGCAGTTTGGCAAAACGGGTCTCGTGAAGGGTAAGGTCGATATTCGGCTCGATCGCCGCTGAGGATACGACCTCCGTGACGGGGTCTATCCACCCGTCCATGGATGGTGCAACTGGCTCCGAATTGAGGCTCGGAGCGACTGCCTGTGCGATCTCCTGAATACGGTCCGATGGTATAGCTAAATCGTACTCATCATGACCGCGTGGCACACAAGGCAGGGGCTCGAATCCATCGAACATCAAGTCTCCACGGATATCGGCCGTGTAATTTAAGCTTCCAAACCTGACCTGGTGGCCAGGGGCGTAACTTTCGATCTGCTCCAGATGGCCAAGCGAGTTGGCCCGCAGTGCGAAGCCGCTGAACACAAAGATCTGTCCGGGGAGAAAAGTCTCACCCTAGACTGAATCACTACCGATGATCGTAGGAGCCATCAAGCCTAACGGCGACGACACAGAGGAACTCTCAATGAAAGCACCAATGTCGGTGTCAAAACCAGCGGACCTCGGGTAGGGGGTCCCGAACTGTGCGTCTAAGGTGGATGGTAACATGAGGCAGGGGACACGATGTTTTACCCAGGTTCGGGCCCTCTTGATGGAGGTAAAACCCTATGTCCTTCTTGATTTATTCTTGATGATATGGGTATTACAAGGGTTGATCTACCACGAGATCGGAGAGGCTAAACCCTAGAAGCTAGCCTATGGTATGATTGTATGTTGTCCTACGGACTAAAACCCTCCGGTTTATATAGACACCGGAGGGGGCTAGGGTTACACAAGGTCAGTTACAAAAGGAGGAGATATACATATCCGTATTGCCTAGCTTGCCTTCCACACCAAGTAGAGTCCCATCCGGACACGAGACGAGGTCTTCAATCTTGTATCTTCATAGTCCACAGTCCGGCCAAAGGATATAGTTCGGCTGTCCAGAGACCCCCTAATCTAGGACTCCCTCACAATGCAAGCTCAAGAGGTAGCAAGAAGGATTTCTGGCACCATTGCCGGGGAGATCTACACCAAGCCAAGACATACCAGGTACCCATCATAAACTATTATTCCTCGCATTACATTATTCGCCATTCGCCTCTCATTTTCCTCTCCCCCACTTCTAAAACAATTTTCGAAAAGATTTGCCTTTCCTTCGCTCTCCTTTTTGTTCATCTCTTTTTCCATGGCCGAATCTGGAAGAGCTTCGGGTTTTCTCTCAGGTTCAAGTACCTTGGATAACCCATCTATCCTTTCTAAACTTATAAATAAGGAAGCTATGGAAAAACTTGCTGGGATAGTTGAGGAGGATTTCAATCTTGATGAAGATGATCCCGGAATTTTTCGTTATTTGCTTGATGAATCTTTGAAAGATGCTTGGGATCAGTTGTTGTGGATTCGAGCCAGCTATGTGCCCCAATATCAAATTGAGGTTTACTTAAAAAGCTTTTATTTTGGCATTCCCCCTTCTTTTAAGCAAGTTTTGGATTCTATTTTTGAAACCGGTTTTCTTGGAGGGGATGCCATCGATATGTATGAGAATATGAAATCCATATTCGGGCACCCCTAGGAAAAGGATGTTGAGTCTTCCGCTATTATGAGTTTCTATCAAAACAAAATAACTAAAGAGATGAAGGCAAGTTTAGATGCAAATTTTTGCAATGTGCTTAATATTTCTTATATGATCAATGGCCATGTGCTCTCACAAAACAGAAAGATAAATTCCATAGATAATAATTTTTCTCTTTTCTTCCCAAATGCCAAAGATGATAATGCTTAGATCTATTCGTGTTTTTATGCCTAGCTAGGGGCGTTAAACAATAGCGCTTGTTGGGAGGCAACCCCATTTTATTTTTGTTCTTGCTTTTTAGGTCATTTTTGCTTTGAATAAATCATCTAGCCTCTGATTAGATGTGTTTTTGTGCTTTAATTAGTGTTTGTGCCAAGTAAGACCTTTGGGATAGCTTACAGTGATGGTTAATTTGATCCTACTGAAAAACAAAAACTTTTGCACCCAGTGACAGAATTGATCTGAGCTGCTGGACGTGATAAATTCTTGAATTTTTTACACAAGATTAATAAAAAAACTGCCTAGGACTTCCTATTTTCACAGGATTTTTGGAGTTACAGAAGTAAGGGGGGATTACAGATTGCTACAGACTGTTCTATTTTTGACAGATTCTGTTTTTCGCGTGTTGTTTGCTTAGTTTGACACATCTATGGCTAGTATCGGGGGGATGAAACATGGAAAAGTTGGAATACAGTAGATATTACACCAATATAAATAAAGAATGAGTTCACAACAGTACCAAAAGTGGTTATTTATTTTCTTATACTAATGGAGCTTACGAGATTTTCTATTGGAGTTTTGTGTTGTGAAGTTTTCAAGTTTTGGGTAAGGATTTGATGGACTATGGAATAAGGAGTGGCAAGAGCCTAATCTTGGGGATGCCCAAGGCACCCCAAGGTAATATTCAAGGATGTCAAAAAGCCTAATCTTGGGGATGCCCCGGGAAGACATCCCCTCTTTCGTCTTCATCTATCGGTAACTTTACTTGAGGCTATATTTTTATTCACCACATTAAATGTGTTTTGCTTGGAGCGTCTTGTATGATTTGCGTCTTTTCATTTTAGTTTGCCACAATCATCCTTGCTGTACACACCCTTTGGGAGAGACACGCATGAATCGTGATTTATTAGAATGCTCTGTGTGCTTCATTTATATCTTTTGAACTAGGCAAATTTGCTCTAGTGCTTCACTTATATCTTTTTAGAGCACATCGGTGGTTTTATTTTATAGAATTTGATGAACTCTCGTACTTCACTTATATTTTTTTCGGAGTCTCTAAACAGCATGGTAATTTGCTTTGGTTATAAAATTAGTCCTAATATGATAGGCATCCAAGAGGGATATAATAAAAACTTTCATATAAAGTGCATTGAATACTATGAGAAGTTTGATTCCTTATGATTGTTTTGAGATATGAAGATGGTGATATTAGAGTCATGCTAGTAAGTAGTTGTGAATTTGAGAAATAGTTGTGTTAAAGTTTGTGAGTCACGTACCATGCACGTATGGTGAACCGTAATGTGATGAAGTCGGAGCATGTTTTATTTATTGATTGTCTTCCTTATGAGTGGCTGTCGGGGATGAGCGAATGTCTTTTCCTACCGATCTATCCCCCTAGGAGCATGCACGTAGTACTTTGTTTCGATGACTAATAGATTTTTGCAATAAGTATGTGAGTTCTTTATGACTAATGTTGAGTCCATGGATTATACGCACTCTCACCTCTCCGCCATTGCTAGCCTCTCTAGTACCACGCAACTTTCGTCGGTACTATAAACCCACCACATATCCTTCCTCAAAACAGCCACCATACTTACCTATTATGGAATTTCCATAGCCATTCTGAGATATATTGTCATGCAACTTTCCACCGTTCCATTTATTATGACACGCTCCATCATTGTCATATTGCTTTGCATGATCATGTAGTTGACATCGTATCTGTGGCAAAGCCACTGTTCATCATTTTTTATACATGTCACTCTTGATTCATTGCACATCTCGGTACACCGCTAGAGGCATTCACATAGTCATATTTTGTTCTAAGTATCGAGTTGTAATTCTTGAGTTGTAAGTAAATAATAGTGTGATGATCTTCATTATTAGAGCATTGTCCCATGTGAGGAAAGGATGATGGAGGCTATGATTCCCCCACAAGTCGGGATGAGGCTCTGGATGAAAAATAAAAGAATAAAAGAGGCCAAAAAAATTAGAGAAGGCCCAAATAAAAAAATGAGAGAAAAAGAGAGAAGGGACAATGTTACTATCCTGTTTACCACACTTGTGCTTCAAAGTAGCACCATGATCTTCATGATAGAGAGTCTCCCATGATATCACTTTCATATACTAGTGGGAATTTTTCATTATAGAACTTGTCTTGTATATTCCAATGATGGGCTTCCTCAAAATGCTCGAGGTCTTCATGAGCAAGCAAGTTGGATGCACACCCAGTTAGTTTTCTTTTTGAGCTTTCGTAAACTTATAGCTCTAGTGCATCTGTTGCATGGCAATCCCTACTCACTCACATTGATATCTATTAATGGGCATCTCCATAGCCCGTTGATACGCCTAGTTTATGTGAGACTATCTCCTTCCTTTTGTCTTCTCCACAACCACCGTCTATTCCACCTATAGTGCTATATCCATGGCTCACGCTCATGTATTGCGTGAAAGTTGAAAAAGTTTGAGAACATCAAAAGTATGAAACAATTGCTTGGCTTGTCATCAGGGTTGTGCATGATTTGAATATTTTGTGTGATGAAGATGGAGCATAGCCAGACTATATGATTTTGTAGGTATAAGCTTTCTTTGGCCATTTTATTTTGAGAAGACATAATTATTTTGTGAGTATGCTTAAAGTATTATTTTTTTATGTCAATATAAACTTTTGTTTTGAATCTTACGGATCTGAACATTCATGCCACAATAAAGAGAATTACATGGATAAATATGTTGGGTAGAATTCCACATCAAAAATTCTGTTTTTATCATTTACCTACTCGAGGACGAGCAGGAATTAAGCTTGGGGATGCTTGATACGTGTCCAACGTATCTATAATTTTTGATTGTTCCATGCTATTATATTATCTGTTTTGGATGTTTTATATGCATTAATATGCTATTTTATAATATTTTTGGGACTAACCTATTAACCTCGAGCCTAGTGCCAGTTTCTATTTTTTCCCTTGTTTTAGAGTTTCACAGAAAAGGAATACCAAACGGAGTCCAAACGGAATAAAACTTTCGCCATGATTTTTCTTGGACCAGAAGACCCCCAGGAGATTTGGAGTGCAAGTCAGAGGAGCCTCGAGGCGGCCACAAGGGTGGAGGGCGCGCCCAGGGGGGTGGGGCGCGACCCCCGATCTTGTGGGCTCCTCGTAGCTCCCATGACCCAATTATTTCGCCTATATATACACTTATACCCCCAAGAACATCCAAGGGAGTGATGCCGCTTGAAGCTACGGCGGTATTTCCCCAAAGAGGAAGCGATGATGCAGCACAGCGGCTAGGAGAACCAAGCAACACAACGTAAATAGCCCCTGCACACAAATAACAACCACTCGCAACCCGGCGTGTTAAAGGGGTTGTCAATCCCTTTCGGGTAACGGTGCCAGAAGTGGCACATGGACGGGAGAAAGTTGTAAATATTGATAGATTGAACGCCAAGTAAAATAAATTGCAGCAAGGTATTTTTTTGGTTTTTTGTTTAATAGATCTGAAAATAAAAGCAAGAGAAAAATAGATCGCAAAGGCAAATATATGAGAAAGAAGACCCGGGGGCCGTAGGTTTCACTAGTGGCTTCTCTCGAGAAAAATAGCAAACGGTGGGTAAACAAATTACTGTTGGGCAATTGATAGAATCTCAAATAATTATGACGATATCCAGGCAATGGACATTACATATGCATCATGTCCAAGATTAGTAGACCGACTCCTGCCTGCATCTACTACTGTTACTCCACACATCGACCGCTATCCAGCATGCATCTAGTGTATTAAGTTCATGGGAAAACAGAGTAATGCAATAAGATCGATGACATGATGTAAACAAGATCCATTTATCTATGGCGGTAGATATAGATCCCATCTTTTTATCCTTAGTAGCAATGATACATACGTGTTGGTTCCCTTTCTGTCACTGGGATCAAGCACCGTAAGATCGAACCCACTACCGGGCACCTCTTCCCATTGCAAGATAAATAGATCAAGTTGGCCAAGGAAAACCCAAACATCGGAGAAGAAATACAAGGCTATAAGAGATCATGCATAAAAGATATCAAAGAAATTGTAATACTTTCATGGATATAAAAAGATAGATCTGATCATAAACTCAAAGTTCATCGATCCCAACAAACACACCGCAAAAGAGTTACATCATATGGATCTCCAAGAGACCATTGTATTGAGAATAAAGACAGAGAGAGAGATAGAGAGAGAGAGATGAATCCATCTAGCTACTAACTATGGACCCAAAGGTATACAAAGAACTACTCACGCATCATAGGGGAGGCACCAATGGAAGTGGTGAACCCTATCCGAGATGGTGTCTAGATTGGATCTAGTGGTTCTGGACTCTGCGGCGGCTGGATGAATATTTTGTCGACTCCCTTAGGGTTTTTGGCAATATTGGGGTATTTATAGAGCAACGAGGCGGTCCAGGGGGCACCCGAGGTGGGCACAACCCACCAGGGCGCGCCTGGGCCTCCTGGCGCACCCTGGTGGGGGCCAACTTGATCTATTTATCTTGCAATGGGAAGAGGTGCCCGGTAGTGGGTTCGATCTTATGGTGCTTGATCCCAGTGACAGAAAGGGAACCGACACGTATGTATAGTTGGTACTAAGGATAAAAACATGGGATCTATATCTACCGCCATAGATAAACGGATGTCGTCTACATCATGTCATCATTCTTATTGCATTACTCCGTTTTTCCATGAGCTTAATACACTAGATGCATGCTGGATAGCGGGCGATGTGTGGAGTAATAGTAGTAGATGCAGGCAGGAGTTGGTCTACTATTCTTGGACGTGATGCCTATGTAATGTTCATTGCCTGGATATAATCATAATTATTTGAGGTTCTATCAATTCCCCAACAGTAATTTTTTTACCCACCGTTTGCTATTTTTCTCGAGAGAAGCCACTAGTGAAACATACGGCCCCCAGGTCTTCTTTCTCATATATTTGCCTTTGCGATCTATTTTTCTCTTGCTTTTATTTTCAGATCTATTAAACCAAAAACACAAAAATACCTTGCTGCAATTTATTTTATTTGGCGTTCGATCTATCAATATTTACAACTTTTTGCCGTCCACGTGCCACTTCTGGCGCCGTTACACGTAAGGGATTGACAACCCCTTTAACACGTTGGATTGCGAGTGGTTGTTATTTGTGTGCAGGGGCTGGTTACGTTGTGTTTCTTGGTTCTCCTACTGGTTCGATAACCTTGGTTTCACATCTGAGGGAAATACCTACCGCCGCTGTGCTGCATCATCCCTTCCTCTTTGGGGAAATACCGACATAGCTTCAAGTGACATCAAAAGGAATTTCTGGCGCCGTTGTCGGGCAAGATCTTCATCATAACCAGGTTCCTAATCACAAATCTCATCTCCTCACAATTTACATTATTTGCCATTTGCCTCTCGTTTTCCCTCCCCCACTTCACACAAATTTGCCGTTTTATTTGTCCTCTTTTTCGTTCGCCTTTTTCTCGTCAGATCTTTTGTTTGCTTGTGTTGCCATGTGCCTTCTATATGCTTGCATCTTTGCTTGCTAAAAATCTATTGATATGGATCCCCATTCACTTGCTAATCTTTATAAAAGATCCAATCATGTTGAACCAATTGCTAGTGAGTTGAGTGCACTAGATTATCTTTATGAAGTTTTGCTTGAGAATTGTGATGAAGAAATTTATGAAGTGATTCATGATAGCTCTTTGAATGAAAAGCATGATTGCAATGATGTTATTATAAATTCTATTAATGTTAATTTTGTTAGTGATATGTAGAACCCCAAGCTTGGGGATGTTAATTTTGATATGTCTACTACTTGTTGCAATAATCATGATTGGGGTGATAATGTTTCTTATGATCTTGAAAATTTATTTAAGCCTCATGATGAATATGATATTGATAATAATGTTTGCAGTAATATTTGAAGTGGGTTTGGAAGAGTGTCAACTTTAGCTAAAAATAATCCAACATATTTGGAGACTTTTCAATCTTATGAAATTTTTGATAAAAGTGGGCTTGGAGAGGTCATGACTTTATTTGATGATAATCCCACTATTTTGGAAGAGTGTCAACTTTGCATGCATGTGGATCAGGAAGAGAATATTTTATGTGATAGTTATATTGTTGAATTTGATTATGATCCTACATGTAATTGTTATTGGAGAGGTAAATATGGTTGTAGAAATTTTCATGTTACTAAATTACCTCTCTTCATGTTGAAATTGTCAATGTTTTATTCTTCTTCCTTGCATATGCTACTTTTTGCTTGTCTTGATAATTTGTTTTCTTATAAAATTCCTATGCATAGGAAGTATGTTAGACTTAAATGTGTTTTTCACATGTTTCATGATTCTCTCTTTATGTTTCAATTATTATCTTTCGTGTGAGCATCGTTGAAATATTATGCCTAGCTAAGGGCGTAAAACTATAAAACTTGTTGGGAGGCAACCCAATGAATATTTTTTTCTTTTTGCTTCCTGTTTTTGAGTGTTAGCACAATTATGCTACTGTTATGATTGCATTTTTATGTTTCAATTAGTGTTTGTGCCAAGTAAAGCCTTTAGGATCTTCTTGGGTGATAGTTGTTTGATCTTGCTGAAAAAACAGAAACTTTTATGCTCACGAAATTAATTTTCATTTTTTACCAGAGAGCGATAAAATACTCATTCCAATTGCGGTAGATCAATATACACATTATTCAGGACGTCCTAATTTTTCAGAGTTTTTGAGTTACAGAAGTCTTGGAAATAGTCAGATTGCTACAGACTATTTTGTTTTGACAGATTCTGTTTTCTTTGTGTTGTGTGCTTATTTTGATGGCTCTATGGTTTTGTTTGATGAGTTTTTTCCATAAAAAAGTTGGAATACAGTAGATATAATGCAATAACAAAATATGAATTGGTTTGATATAGCACTTATAGTAGTGATTTAATATTCTTGTACTAACGGATCTCACGAAGGCTTTGTTGTGTTTTGTGTGATTGAAGTTTTCAAGTTTTGGGTTATCTTACGATGGATGAAGGAAGGATGTAAGAGCCTAAGACTGGGGATGGCACGGAATCCCAAGCTATTATCCAAGAATGAGCAACCAACTAAGCTTGGGGATGCCCCCGAGTGGCATTCCGCTTTCTTCCAACAACTATCGGTATTTTACTCGAGACTATATTTTTATTCGTCACATGATATGTGTTTTGCTTGGAGCATCTTGTATGATATGTGTCTTTGCTTGTTTTATTTTGTGTTTTAAGTTATCAATCCTTGTTGGACACACCTATTTGAGAGAGCCAAAATTATGTCATGACTTGTTAGAATATTGGTGTTAAGGTTTGTGATTCCCTATGCATGCACGAAAGTCAATAATTATGCAATGAAAATTATATCCTACTTGTGGTGCATTATTCGGTGTTAATTATGCTTAATGCTTGCTTGTGAGATTATTTGTTTCATGGTTGGTTGCTTCCCAATACTTTGCTAGCTGATAACCCACAAGTATAGGGGATCGCAACAGTTTTCGAGGGTAGAGTATTCAACCCAAATTTATAGATTCGACACAAGGGGAGCCAAAGAATATTTGAAGGTATTAGCAACTGAGTTTTCAATTGAACCACACCTAGAGATTGATTATCTGAAGCAAGGTGATCAGTAGAAAAGTATTTTGATAGTTTTGATAATAGTGACAGCAGCAACGGTAACAGTAACAGTGATAGCAGTAGTTTGTAGCAAGTGTAACAGTGATGATAGCAATAGTAACACAGCAAGATCAATAAGGATAAATTCGTAGGCACTGGATCGGTGACTTGTTGGATGATATTCATCATGTGACAGTTATAACCTAGGGCGATACGGCACTAGCTCCAGTTCATCAATATAATGTAGGCATGTATTCCGTAAATAGTCATACGTGCTTTATTAAAAGAACTTGCATGCCATCTTTTGTCCTACCCTCCCGTGGCAGCGGGTTCCATATTGGAAACTAAGGGATATTATGGCCTCCTTTTAATAGAGAACCAGAACAAAGCATTAACACATAGTGAATACATGAACTCCTCAAACTACGGTCATCACCGGGAAAGGGTCGGTTGTTGTCACTCCGGGGTTGCCGGATCATAACACTTAGTAGGTGACTATAACTTTCAAGATCGGATCTAGAACATGGATATAATGATGATAACATAAATGGTTCAGATCTGAAATCATGGCACCCGGGCCCAAAGTGTCAAGCATTAAGCATGGCAAAGTCATAGCAACATCAATCTAAGAACATAGTGGATACTAGGGATCAAGCCCTAACAAAACTAACTCGATTAGATGATGAATCTCATCCAACTCCTCACAGACTAGCGAGACTATGAAGAAATTACTCACTCCCAGTGGGGAGCATCATGGAATTGGTGATGGAGAAGGGTTGGTGATGACGAATAACGAAGATCCACCTTCGGAGCCCCAAACGGACTCCAGAACTTCCCTCCCGAGGAAGAACTGGGCCTAGCGGCGGCTCCGTCTCGTGGATCGTGATAATTCTTTCTCCTTGATTTTTTTTCTAGAAACATGTGATCTTATAGTATCAGGGGGTCGTCAGTGGGGCCACCAGGTGGGTTGTACCCACCTGGGCGCGCCAGGAGAGGGGGGGCACCCTGGTGGGTTGTGCCCACCCAGGGGCCCCTCTCTGGTGTGTCTTGGCTCTAGTAATTCTTATTATTGGTATAAAAAAATCCTCAAAAAGTTTTGTTCCATTCCGAGAACTTTTATTTCTGCACAAAACAACACCATAGTAGTTCTGCTAAAAACAACATCAGTCCGGGGTTAGTTTCATTCAAATCATGCAAATTAGAGTCCAAAACAAGAGGAAAAGCATGAGAAAAAGTAGATACGTTGGAGACGTATCAACTCCCCCAAGCTTAATCCTTTGCTTGTCCTCAAGCAATTCAGTTGATAAACTGAAAGTGAGAATGAAAAACTTTTATGAACTCTTTTGCTCTTGTTTGCATAAATAAGCTTAAACAGCACCCAGGGTTTCAGCCAACATTATAACTAACCATGTCGAGAATAACTCCTAAAGATTATAATGACTCATATCAATGACATAATCAGCTAGCAAGCAATAATAAGATATCTCAAACGGCAACACGTTGTCAAAACAACCATGATATAATATGACAATGATGGTATCTCGCTATCCCTTTCTGGGACCGCAAAACATAAATGCAGAGCACCTGCAAAGTTCAAGCAGCGACTGAAAATTGTAAT